>NC_037670.1:171306397-171606397 GCF_003255815.1 Theropithecus gelada | reverse complement strand
GGGCTCCTACAGCAATCATGTAATGCTTAAGTATTTTTTTTAACCCTGTACAAGCTGTATTCATGAAACTTGCTTTGTATTTTCAACTAATTAGGTTGGGTAGAAATTTCCCTCAGTCTCTGGTACTCGGAAATTTTGTATGTGTGTGTGTGTTTCCCACCAATGCTTAAATATCAAGTTTTTTCTTCTCCCATAGATCAGTGGACCATTAAGGCTAGCATTGATTCAAAGTAACATTCCTGTGCTTCGTCATGACTCCGTTGTAAGACACTGGGTCTCCTCTGTAATGGGTCTCCTCTGTCCTAACCTCTTTACATCCTTGTTCTCTCTTCATGCCTGTTTTCAAAGTCCTGTAAATAATATGCAAAGTTCTATCCCATCAAATCTACATTTCAACATTAGGCATTCAAAATTCATCTTCTGTAGTCACAAGTTCTATTTCGCATTATCTTTCATTGGGGTGGCCTAATCATTGTGTAAATAGCAAGCCTATGCATATGCTCATCATCACCTCGTCACTTTATTCATGTTGATTTCCAACCTGGAGTGGTCTCGATCTCTTTACTAATGACAAACTGCCATGACAGCCACCGGCCCCATAAGAGATTATGAAGACAGTTTGGTCACAAGAAAAGTAGCTCATCAAACCCTTTCGTTACATAAAATGGTTGGCCAGAGAAAATACCACTGACCCTAACCCAGGACAATCCTCCTGCCTTTGAAAGTCTCCATGCTGCTCACTTGCCTCCTTGCACCCAACCAAGCCTGCCAAGTGTACCTGAACACCACTTAGGAGGTCTCCCACTTCCACACACCAAAAAGGAAATCCCACAGTAATAAAAGGCTTTCCAGAGATTGTCTCAGGCTCTCTTAATTATAGAACTTCCATTGCTAAAATCTTTAAACCCCTGTTGACATAAAAGTAGCAATAGATGGGGACCTGTGCCTAATTTTGTAAATAAACAATTATTTTAAATGTGTCTCAGATTTAGTCTTTGGCACTACTTAAATCCTATAACCTTTGTGGGAGCAGTTTTGGTTCCAATGTGTGGTTATCCAACCTGCAATTATCTCTTTTATATGCTATTTGCCTCTGTCTACCCCTCTGTGGACTCACGTCCTCCCACTTCCACACAAGAATGGTGAAGTAATGGTAAGGAATTGAAAGGACAGAAACTGTATTTTCCTTTTTCTTTCTGGCCTCCTCTTTATCATCCTCTTACACCTTTTCTTAACAATTAATTTCCTTTTTCTTTTACAATGTCTATATACCTAAAACTGAACCTAAACATAAGCATAAAATGTGCCCTCAATAAATATTTTAGAGCATGCTTAACACTCGTCTCCTAAGGAAACAAGAATGAAACAGACCAGATGGCTATGTTATTTTACATATGTAACAGTTAGTCCCTATGGAATTTTAACTATTCCTTTGATATTATTAGAAGAAACTTCAGTATTCCATATACTCCTGCAAATGACAAACAATAAACTTTTAAAGGACTCAGATTTTTTAAAAAGCAATGTATCTCTGTCCACTCTGGTAATCATTCAGTCTTTATCTTCAGTGTGTGAATAATATTCATAAATGTATGACCTATGCTAACTTATTAGTAAATATCTTCGAATGCAAACATGAATGAATATAAAAATGACTGAATGAAGGAATATTCATAGAAGATGTTTTTATATGAGAAAAGAACTCACAGATAAGAAAGAATGGGAATTTGGGAGCAGGTATAAAAATGGAAATTGGACAGAGATTAATTATGCCATTATTCTATGGTGCCACAGATCCGTGATTCTTATTGACTGTTTTGATGTGCATTATAGTTAATGCTGGTCACCTGCCAAGGAGGTGACTTGATTCTGTTGTTTAGCAGACCTGCAAACAGTACAAGGTGTCTAGCATTCTACTGAAAGCAATTTTACTCATTTGTGTTACTAAGAACCCCAAGGAGAGGGGAAATAAAATCCAAATAACAAGAAATTGTTTTTAATGTAAAAATATTATTACGATAATATCTGGAAAATATGTCCTAGCTGGATTATTAATTTCAAAAATAGAAGCATTCTTTCTAAATCTTCATAACCTATGATATTACTTTCTATAATATTAGAAACCCCGTAGGGACTGAAGTAGCGACTTGTTAAATACAGTGGAATGAAGTGAATTAAAAGCTTCTTCCAGCTCTGTTTAGTGATTGAGTCTCAGAAACTTTTTTGTTGGGTTTAGGTTATGTCGTTCACTGTAAATTTCCAAAATAATTTGCCTTTCTTTCATTTTTCTGTTTTCTTTGTCATACAAGTTTTTAGCAACTGTTTTTAGGGTCACTATATTTTTATAGAAACAGCATGATGTTTGATTTTCTGTTGTAACTTGGGTAGGCCATGGCGGTCAGACATCACTCTGGATATTTCTGTGAGGGTGTATCAGGATGAGATTTACATTTAAGTCGCTGATTTTTAGTAAAGCAAATTGCCCTCTGCTATGATCTAAACGTTTGTGTACCTCTAAAATTCATATGTGGAAGCCTAGTCACTAAGGTGATATTAGGAGGCAGGACTCTTGGGAGGGGATTAGATTATGAGAACAGAACCCTCATGAGTGGGATTAATGCCCTTAGAGGCCCAGAGAATTGGCTTGCCTCTTCCATCATGTGAGGACACAGCAAAAGGACAACTCTCTATTAACCAAGAAGTGGGATCTCACCAGACACTGAATCTGCCAGCAGCTTAGACTGCCCTGCCTCTAGAACTGTGAGAAGTACATTTCTGTTGCAGGCTATTTTGTTATAGAAGCCTGGAGGAACTAAGACATGCTTCTTATTGAGGTGAGGGTAGCGGGAGGAGAGTTCATCCAATCAGCTGAAGGCCTGAACAGAACAAAGGGCTGACCTCCCCAAGCAAGAGGATATTTAGAGAGCAGACAAACGTTCAGATTTGATTTGCAGCAGTCTTTCTTCCCTGGGCCTCCAAGGTGCTGGCTCACCTACAAATTTTGGACATGCTATCTGCCATAATTACATGAGTCACTTCTTCAAAATAAATCTCATGTATATGCCTTATATATATATATGCTTTATGTGTGTGGGGGGCTTATTTATATACAATGTTTTACAGAATTGTAAATAAATATGTGTATATATAAATATATATGCAGGCATATATTTGTATATATAAATATATACATGTGTGCATATATATGTGTATACACACACATAGATACATACATCCTATTAGTTCTGTTTTCCTGAAGAACCATGACTAATGCAAACAATGACCAAAATTTGAAGATAAAGGCTGAAGTAATTGGATTTTATTCTATAATGGTTTTTTTTTTTTGAGACGGAGTCTCACTCTTTTACCCAGGCTGGAGTGCGGTGGCATGATCTCAGCTTACTGCCACCATGCCAGGCTAACTTTTGTATTTTTAGTAGAGACGGGGTTTCAACCATGTTGGCCAGGCTGGTCTTGAACTCCTGACCTCGTGATCCACCCACCTCCGCCTTTCACAGTGCTAGGATTACAGGAATGAGCCACTGCACCAGGCCTCTTAAGATGAAATTTTATTTGAGATCTACAGCAGTGAAAGCAAATGCTTTTCCTCTCAAGTGCTCCCTCTAGTGGACTGGAAGTGGCTGTCTGGAACAACCCAGGATGAAACAGCAATTGACACTCTGGGGGGGCTGAGGGGGATCCTGGGGGTCACAGGGCTTATTTGCCACCCCACACAGAGGCAACTCCCTCCATCCCAGTAATACACAGAGGAAGGTCATGTTGTGCACAATGCATTCTCTAGAGAATTCCACTTTACACTGAGCTTTGTTTTTTTAATTTTTAATTTTTTTAGAAAAGGGATATTTTCCTCTCATTCAGTGTCATGATTAAAATAATTCCTTCCCAAAATGAGAATTAATACTCTTTTGAGGGCCAGCAAGGGAGAAAAAGAACAATATAATTTCTCAGTTTAGACAAAAGTAAAATTATTCTTGAAGTCTTCTAAGTATTTGAGGAAGTTGCAAAATTAAACGTCCAGAGGTTTAATGTCTTCTAAGCATTTCCCTTTTATTCCCCTAAGGCCTTCTAGTAATTTCATTTTCAGTGCCTTTTGTGGCCACATAATAAAAGTTTTCTACACTGTGGTCATTTTTCTCAGCTTTACTTTCTAGAGTAAATTTTTTTAATGTTTTGGACTCATATAGCTTATTAAAATGAGTAGTACTAAGAATCGAAGAAATAACTATCTTCTGTATGAGAAAACAGTCTGAGAACTACCTCTTAGAGTTATTTTTAAACAAATGATTAAAAAATATATGGGCAATAGGAAGTGATTACTTGGCCTGATCATGCGCACACCACAAAATTACAACCTCTCTTCAATCAGGTGTTAGCTCATAGAAGTCTTGAAAAACTGCTCTCCATCTACTTACCCTGCTTGTCATATCATATACCTATTTGTTTTCTGTGTATCTCTCCCACTAAAATGTAAGTTCCTGGTGGATCAATACTTCTTCTTTCTTGTTCATTGGTGTATCATCAGGACCTAAAATGGTGCCTGGCATTTATATTAAAGAAATATTTGTCCAGTGAATGGGTGGATGGCTGGACTGCTTTATACTGTCAAGATATAATCAGCCGTTAAAAGAATATTACAAGGAAATCTGAGAATTATACATCTATTTTGGAGAGAAAAACTAACATTTAGTAAGTGGTTTTTTTTGTTTGTTTGTTTGTTTGTTTTAAACATATAGGGTGCTTACTAAAGTCTACTCCTTGCAAAGAAACATCATTTTCTTTTTATTGGCTAATGAAGGCTGCTGGCCTCTGATCTCCCAATGGGAGCTGATAAAGCTGAGACATTCAGAAGGCCTTTTCTTCAACCCTTTCAGACTCTGTGGAGAGTACGTTGGGTTCCTGTGTGTATCAGATAATTTTTGTATATTTGAAATAGGTCTTGCCAGACCCAGGATGAAATGTACATAGAGCAAGAATGGGAAAATGCAGCATAGTCACCAAAGGGTGAAGTGTCTTGGGAGAGAATGACAGTTGAAGAATTTAGATTTATTATGTCAAGAATGGAGTCCCCACCTCCACCTCAGGCAGAAACGAGTGAGAAAAGTTGGACCGATCATGTGTAAAGGAGAGATGTTCACAGAAGCAAAACTGTCTATGTCTTCATCAATAAGACCTATTTATTTTTATTTCTGTGAGGAAAAAAATCCATAATTATAAATTATAATTTTAGTCTGTCCTTGGTGCCAACTAGATAGTAATACTGCTCAGTTTATTTAAAAAAAGAAGAAACTTTGCTCATGACAGCCCTTTTGTGCACTGAAGATCTTTTAATATTTTGCAAAATGATATGCTAACCAGATAATGGAGATGTGGATAAAATGTATCAAAATTGGTAACACTGAATTGTAGGCTAGTCAGTGAGCTTCACCTAACATTAATATTTTTATCTACAAATTTTGCATTGTTAAGCAATGACCAGGACACTGATGAAAAATCAGAACGTAAGCAATAGATTAAATAGATTGAAACAAGTTGATTTGTAGGTGAGCTCCTTGAGTACTCACCCATTATTTACCTTTATTTTTCCCATGATTCTAAAAAGCTGTGTGACCTGAAACCTGTGCTCATGAATATTAAAAAGCACCCAATGAGAAAGTTAGAAAGTCGTGTGAATTGGGAATGATGGGGGAGGAGGAAGGGTGGGCGCTGGAAAAGGACAGGTCTTCTTCTAAGTCCAGACCATCTGACACAGAACATAAAAATAGAAAACTAGATAAGATAACCAAAATAATTGTAATTTGCAACATTTTAAAAAGCAAAGCAGGCTGGGTGCGGTGGCTTACGCCTGTAATCCCAACACTTTGAGAGGCCAAGGCAGGCGGATCACGAAGTCAGGAGATCGAGACCAGCCTGGACAACATGGTGAAACCCTGTCTCTACTAAAATACAAAAAAAATTAGCTGGGCGTGGTGGTGAGCGCCTGTAGTCCCAGCTACCTGGGAGGCTGAGGCAGGGGAATTGCTTGAACCCAGGAGACAGAGGTTGCAGTGAGCTGGGAGTGCGCCACTGCCCTCTAGCCTGGGCGACAGAGCAAGACTCCGTCTCAAAGAAAAAAAAAAAAAACAAAGCAAAGCATAGTGTGGAATACAACATTCAATACTTATAATGACTACAAATTCATCAAAAAATGTTAAAGGACATAGGAATGGTAGCCTGAAAAATGATTAATGGGTTGATCAAAGACAGCATCTCATAAGTGATTTTAAGAAGTTAATGTTAAGGAAAGGAGAATTGTTAACCTTTTATTTACGAGGAAGGTAGAGTAGACCAAACTTCTGGGATGGGTAGAGAAATATGCAGAGACTTCTAGTTAGCAGCCCTATTTTTAAATAGTTCCAAATTAGAATGGGGTATATTGTGAGTCAAAGAAGAAATAATAAATGGAAGAAGTTAAAGTTTATATTTGATCAAAAGAGTGATAAGGAAAACATTGAGGTACAGGCAGCAAAACGATTGGGATACCAGTCTTTAAAAAGTTGGCAGTAAGATGCAAAATAATCTGAAAAGGTAAAGGCTAGAGAATCTATCAGCCAAATGAAGGTTCATTTTTCTGTCATGGTACCACAGATTTCAAGGCATATACACACGGATTATAATTAAAAATTCCCAAATAGAAGTTACAGAACTGGACACATACAAAGAAGAAGCAGGTATACTATTTATTACAGAGTTCTGGGTGTGCGGACTACAGCAATATTGTCCTTAATGTAGTCTAAACTTGGCAAAGGAAATGTTTCTCAGTAGAACGAAGATCGGTATTAAAAATTTGAGTATTTCTTAAACTAGTGTCAGAGAAAATATTGAGGTAATAAGCATTTATTTATTCACATTAAATGTGAATTCTTTTTTCACAAAGAAGAATGAATGGTGGAAATAAAGATGTTGAGGTGGAATAAAAGAATCAGGACACTGGAGAAACAAGGATAAAGTCGATTGCATTGTAAGGAGGAGAGAAAGTCAACGAAGAAAAACATTTACAAAGCGATGAAAAAATCAGAAAAAGAAGTAAATTCAAATCCAAGAGGATAGTTGGCAGTTGTGCATGGTGCAAAGAAATAAAAGTGAACATTGGAACTCAGATTTTATACATCATTCTGCTTTATAAACATGTTTCAATAACTAGAGATGAGATGAGGCTTGCCAGATTTAGCAAATAAAAACACAGTACACCAAGTCAAATTTGAATTGCATGGGCCATACTGACACTAAAACATCATTTGCTATCTGAAATTCAAATGTACCTGGGCCTCTTATTTTATCTAGCAATTCTAGATCATATTTACCAAGACTTCACCTCTCTTAGTTGTTTTAACATTGAAATGAGGAGTTGCAAGGATAGAGAGCAACAACAACAAAAAAAGTTCAGAAGCCTAAGAAAAGAGCAAAACAATTTCTTTTTTTTTCTTTTTCTTTTTCTTTTTTTTTTGAGATGGAGTCTTGCTCTGTCACCCAGGCTGGAGTGCAGTGGCGCGATCTCGGCTCACTTCAAGCCCCACCTCCTGGGTTCAAGAGATTCTCCTGCCATAGCCTCCTGAGTAGCTGGGATTACAAGCACCCACCACCACGCCCAGACAATTTTTGTATTTTTAGTAGAGATGGGGTTTCACCATCTTGGCCGGGCTGGTCTGGAACTCCTGACCTCAACTGATCCACCTGCCTCGGCCCCCGAAAGTGCTGTCATTACAGGTGAGAGCCACCGCACCCGGCAGAGAAAAATGATTTTGTAAAAGGAGAAGCAATTAGAGCTTGTATCTAGGACTAGAGATTCCATTACTTTGATATAAAGAGCTCAGGGAGAATGACCCCGAATTCCAACAAAGAAAAACTTGTGTTTATCCTTGCTCTTTTTTTTTTTTTTTTTTGAGACGGAGTCTCGCTCTGTAGCCCAGGCTGGAGTGCAGTGGCCGGATCTCAGCTCACTGCAAGCTCCGCCTCCCGGGTTCACTCCGGCCTCAGCCTCCCGAGTAGCTGGGACTACAGGCGCCCGCCACCTCGCCCGGCTATTTTTTGTATTTCTTAGTAGAGACGGGGTTTCACCGTGTTAGCCAGGATGGTCTCGATCTCCTGACCTCGTGATCCGCCCATCTCGGCCTCCCAAAGTGCTGGGATTACAGGCTTGAGCCACCGCGCCCGGCCTATCCTTGCTCTTAAAGACAGTAGCTGCCTCCGTGACAGACAAAAATGTTGTGAAAGATTGACTTGCTTCATGCTTGTACCTTGAAGTAACATCTGCTCCTAACTATTCAGTCAAATTTCAACAGCTTAGTACAAATTTGATGGTCTTTAAGTACAGATGCTCTTCTGCCTGAAACTGGGCATTGCACCTGCTTTATGATGTTTATTCAACAATACAAATAATCATGGAACCATTTAGTTTCACAAAATCGAGAAAACACATGACACAGAAATAAAAGTGACCCACCTCATCCCCAAATAAATGAATTCAAAAGGCTCAAATCTATTTTCTTTTTGGTACCAAATATCTGCATGTTTAAATGAAAGGAGACATAATGTAGAAATAATGCCCTTTGACACAGAATTTTCATATGTATCTTCAGTATTTGTTTTCTTTTACAAATATATAATTAAACGAAGTGAGGTTGGGATAATAAACATGATACCAGTACTCTGCTGCTGGCCAAACCAAACCTTGGCCGAGACCTACTCAATGCTGTGGGCTCAGTAACTGCAGAGTCTCCTGCAGTGCAAACTCCTAAGACAATGAGAAAGGTGACCTACTGAGGGAACTCGAACGCCACAGAGGATATGGAGATGCACAGCTGAGTCAAATGCAGGTAATGTGAAATCACAGTAAGTAATTAACTTAATTGTTCACTCCAAAATTGGAAGTGAAATGCCTGGAGCTTGGGAAGGAAAATAGGAAATAGAGTTGTTTTGTTTTATTATGTTTTATGTAGATGTGTAGTGAGCTAATCACCTTGTTTATTGAGATTTTACTGTGACTAGTTTACCTGTAATTTGCTCATTGCCACGACTTTCTAAAATAAATACTATGCATTTTCTTTGTATTAGAGACAGGGGCTCCATCTATCACCCAAGCTGGAGTGCAGTGGCACAATCACAGCTCACTGCAGCCTTGAACTCTCCAGGGTTCGAGCTATCCTCCTGCCTCAGGCCCCTGAGTAGCAGGAACTAGAGGCACATGCCATGACACTCAGCTGATATGTTTTTCATGTATTCTTGTAGAGATGGCATCTTGCTATGTTGCCCAGGCTAAATACTATGGTTGTCCTCATTCTATTGATTAAAAAAATGAGGCATAAAAAACTTATCAGCTTTTCCAAAAATCACTTGGCTAGGAAATGGCAAAGATGAAATAATGTACACCACTTGCAGGATGGATGGACAAAAATCTCAGAATTCACCTCTGTATAATTCGTCCATGTTACCAAAAGCCATTTATACCCGAAAAACTTTGAAATAAAAAATATTACATATGAAAAATATGCATTACGACTTGGAGCTCACACCTGTCATATTCATATCGCCACTTGACTCAGTATTGTGGAAAATACTTTCAATTACTGAAAACAGGATGATGGCATCTATAAAATGAATATGGTATGTTGTAGATTCATGGAAAATCATGTTACCATAATAGTTTACAATTTACAATGTGTTTTGTTCTGTTTCATTAACTTCTAGAAATGGCACGGAAATCCTTAAATATTTATTAAGCAAGTTTCCTTAAACTATACTGTATTTGTCCATCATAATATAGTCATTACTTTCAGGAAGTTTCTATGTCCATTACATTGAGTGGTTATTAACTTTAAGTATGCATGCATGGTCGTGAATGCATACCAATAAATTGTCCTTTTACCAATAAATTGTCCTTTTCTTTTGAAAATGGAGTCTTGCTCTATTGCCCAGGCTGGAGTGCAGTGGCGTGATCTCGGCTCACTACAACCCCCGCCTCCTGGGTTCAAGTGATTCTCCTGCCTCAGCCTCCTGAGTAGCTGTGATTACAGGTATCCCCCACCACGCCCAGCTAATTTTGTATTTTTTTTTTTTTTAGTAGAGATGGGATTTCACCAAGTTGGTCAGGCTGGTATCAAACTCCTGACCTCGTGATCCACCCACCTCAGCCTCCCAGAGTGCTGGGATTATAGGCATAAGCCACCGCACCCGAAAGTGACCAATTTTTGAGATATAAAGTCAAAAAAAGTACAAAAACTCTTTTGTAATATTTTTATCAATGCAGAGTTTTGCATACCATCTATCTACTGACTGACAGAATCTTTGATAGGTTCTTAAAAACACTCCTTTCCTACAAAATTACCTACACTCTCACTCTGTTTTTCTTTCTTCGAGTTAGATGGTAAATAGTTTATCCATTTCCTTGTATATTAAACTGCGTTGAATTATAACCAATTTAAGTTTAGCTGCTCTAAATCTATTGTGGTATACCCTAGGGCAAGACTTAACAGTGGGTATTGAAGCCATAAATAAGAGCAAAGTTTTGAAGCAAATCTTCTAGAAAACACAGCAACTTGTGGACTGAATGATGCTTTTATAGCAATTGTTATTAATCAGGAAATTACTTGCTGAGTCTATATCCGATAACAGAAAAGGAGAATAAATTGTTAACAAAAGGAAATATCTGAGAGCTTGAATTTAATTGCATTTACTGGAAATACATCTAAATGAAGAAATAATAAGTAGGACTAGATCTCAAGCTTCTAGTGTGGTCATTTAAACAGGCTATATTAGGCACAGACACTAAGAAATAAAATATATTCTCAATGGGACGATTAAGCAGGGGAGTTGGCTAATATTTGTCGATTCTGATGTGAAAAAAATGAAAATTTTTGATAGCATTCCATTCAAACCATCACTAAAGCAATCTCCTGCTTTATCAGGATTAAGATGACTATTTAGAAAGAATTAAAGCAACTAGAGGATATCCAAATAAAATCTGTGTGTGTGTGTGTGTGCGCGCACGCACATATATTTATGGGACTGAAATTTGGACTGTATCTTGTGACAATCACAGTAGAAGACCCTAAAGTTTGAAATTCAAAATTGAAATTCAAAATTTGGATCAAATGAAATTTGGATCTTGTGACAATCATAGTAGTAGACTATAAAATTTGAGATTCAAAATGTGAAATTCAAAATTGAAATTCAAAATTTAGGGTCTACTACTATGTTGTCATTAGCACTCTCCCATGAAGTTTAAATTTCTAGACATTATATTAACTTTTTATTAATTTTTAAAGTGAGTATTTACAACCTGATAAAAGATGTTTTTCCAGGACTGTTTTGATGAACAGTGATAATCATAACCCATGTGTATTTTTTAAATGTTTCATAACATTTCCGCTTTAGTAACAGTTGATCGGAATGTACATATGACTGAATTTCCACCACTCTGTGCTTGTACAAACACCAGCAGTAATTGCTTATTGCATGCTTACTGAAATGGATTCAACCATTATTCTTGAGAATTTACTCCATGTTAATCTTTAATAGGAACTGGAAATGCACACGTGAATAGACATGACCCCTGACCTTAAGGAAATTGCACTTCGTTATAAAAACAGGCATTCAAATAAGCATTCATAATGCAAAGTGATATGAGCTGCATGGAGTTGTAGACAAGATGCACTTTTCAAAGTGGAGCCAGCACTTGAACTAGTTAAGAGACAACAGGTTACCCTGGGTATGTGCAGAAATGTGGTGGCACATTTGGAAAACAACCAAGAGTCCGTTATTGCCAGAGTACAATTCAAGAGGTGAAGGCTAGGCCAGGCACAGTGGCTCACACCTGTAATCCCAACACTTTGGAAGGCCAAGGCCGGCGAATTACCTGAGGTCAGGAATTCCAGACCAGACTGGCTAACATGGCAAAACCCTCGTTTCTACTAAAAATAAAATTAAATAAATAAATAAATAAATAAAGAGACTGGTTTGGTAGCATGCACCTGTAGTCCCAGCTACTTGGGAGGCTGAGGCACGAGAATTGCTTGAATCTGGAAGGCTGAGGTTGCGGTGAGCTGAGGTTGCACCGCTGTGCTCCAGCCTGGACAACAGAGCAAGACTCTGTCTCAGTTAAAAAAAAAAAAAAAAAGGAGGTGAAGGGTAGAGGAAGTGGCATGATAATGATAGGTGGCTAGATAAACAGGCAAGAAAAGATTAAATCATCATGTTTTTGACGATCCAAAGGGTATGAATTTTACCTAAAGCCTTTTGAGATTTATTTTTATATTGCTCTTCAGCATTGTGGAAGATGAGCAATAGAGGGTTGCTTTAGGTTACTGGATGGAAGGATTTTAGGAAGTGGAGATGGATGAATTGAGTAATTGGATGTGGGAAATAAGGGGATATGAGAACTCTAAGGTGAGTCCCAGGTTTCTGCTATCAAATCAAAATAAGACATACAGGAGTTGACTAGATTGTTGGCAGTGCCCCCAGCTCCAAGCAGAATAAAATAGAAAAATCTCTTTCTAGAGAAGACACTCTCAATTTAGTCAATTGGGATTTTTACAGGTTAAGATTAGACAAACAAACAAACAAAAAAACTCAACCAAAAAGAAAAAAAATCAAAGGAATACGACAAGTTTGAGAGTGAGCACAAACAAACAAAATTAATAGACTCCAGTGAAATTAGAAGGGTCTGATATAGACTATTAAGTACATGAAATGTTTAAAGGTGGATAGACTGTTAAAAAAAAAACAAGCAAGCTTAAAATAAATGTAATTGTTGAAATGAAAACTCAGCAGGTGACACACAGAAGAATACGCACAGTTATATAGAGAATTAGCCAGGCATGGAAAATCAGAGAGCCAGTGGGGTTTAGGGGAACCAAAGAATAGGGGCAGCCCACACAGCATATCAGAGTCCAAGCAGGTGAAGAGGCTTTCTGAAGTGAGAATGGCTTGATACAAAGTGTTAGTGAAGACGGTGTCCCTGCAGTGAGGGGAGTTACCTGCAGCAGGGAGGTCAGTGCCTGAGTTAGGTTTGGAGGGGTATCTAGACATGGAGAGATGGCAGCAGTAGTGACAAGAAATTGGTTATAACTGGGGATTAAGTATATAAATAAGTATATCAAAGACAATGGGAGCCAGGATTTTTCCAGTTGGAAAAGAGAGTCAAATTATGTAAAAGAGGAAGACTAGAATGAATCCTATGACATTGGGTTGGCATTGGAAGTACTGGTGTGAATTCATGGTCTTTCATATGTAAAAGTAAGTAGCGAATTAAGTATTGTTGTGAAGAAGTATGTTATTCATCTACACACAGATGTGCATTTAGTCCCTCGGGCATCCACTGGGAGGACCTTGAAGAATGGGCTTATTATATTCCGAGTTGGGAAAATACAAGATTTTGGAACAACATTTACTGCCAGAAAGCAGGAAGACACTCACGAAATGATAGCACCATAATGAAAGGACAGAGACACCTGCTGGAAGGGGCTCCTGTGGGCTAAATCTGGAACAACATGGGCTTCAATATGAAAAAATAGAAGCGACAATGGATTATAACACCTTAAACAAAATAGGACACCATTAATCCATACTAATATAAGTACATAAAGAAATAAATGGGAGATTTGATTAGGAGAAGGCATTTATATTTCAAAGTACCTCCACAAAAATACTAATTGCCAAGGGAAAACGCATTCTCATAGTAGAGAAGTCTGGTACACAACACCTGTATTAGTCAGGGTTCTTCAGAGAAATAGAACTAATAGGATACATGTGTATGTGTATATGTAAATACACACACACACACACACACACAGACACATATACACATCAAAAACTCCATCTCTATAAAAAGGTTCACTGTAAGGAATTGTCTCAGGTAATCATGGAAGCTGGCAAGTCTTAGGATCTTCCAGGTGAGCTGGAAAGCCAGAGACCCAGAAAAGCCAATAGTTTAGTATTAGTTTGAGTCCAAAGACAGGAAAAAAAGCCAATGTCTAAGTCAGGGCCAGCAAGCAAGAATTCTCTCTCACTCGGGGAAGGGTCAGTCTCTTTGTTCTAATCGGGCCTTCAACTGATGGGATGAGGATCTTCCACAATGGGGAGCGTCCTGTGCTTTACTACCAATTCAATGTCAGTCTCATCAGGAAACACCCTCACAAAAACACCCAGAATAATGTCTGGCTAAATGTCTGGGCACCCTGTGTCCCAGCTCAGTTGACATAACATTAATCATCAAAGCATCTGCATCAAATAATCACAATAATGGGACAGCTTGAAACTGTGCAGCCCTTGGCACGATGAGTATGAAACAGCATCACTTCTGTGATATTCCTGTCAAAGATGCATAACTTGAAACTAAGCATGAGAGAAACACAAATGAAGACCAAGTCTGTAAAACAAATCCCTCATCATTAAAATGTCAACGTCCTGAATGTCAAGGAAAGACAGAAATCTCCCAGGCTGAGGGAAACTAAGGATCAGTGAAACTCGCTGCAACGTGTGACTCTGAACTGCATCGTTTTGCTATAAAGAATACTCTTGGTCAGGCGCGGTGGCTCACTCCTGTAATCCCAGCACTTTGGGAGGCTGAGGTGGGCGGATCACAAGGTCAGGAGATCAAGACCATTCTGGCTAACATAGTGAAACATTGTACTAAAAAATACAGGAAAAAAAAAATTACCCGGGCATGGTGGTGGGCACCTGTAGCCCCAGCTACGTAGGAGGCTGGGGCAGGAGAATGGTGTGAATCTGGGAGGTGGAGCTTGCAGTGAGCTGAGATCACACCACTGCACTCCAGCCTGGGTGACAGAGCGAGACTCTGTCTCAAAAAAAAAAAAAAAAAAAAAAAAGATACTCTTGGGACAACTGGTGAAACTCAAATGTAATCTGAGGATTACAAAGAACTAGTGAAATGATGTTAATTTCCTGATTTTGATGGATGTACTCTGGATATATAGAAGAATGTTCTTGCTTATAGAAAACAAACACGAAAGTATTTGGAGATGATGGATGGAAACTTGCCCACTTACTTTCAAATGAATCAGGAGAAAAGTTTATTCTTCAGTATATACAACTTTTCTGTGAGCTTGAGGTTATAAACTAAAATTAACAAAATAGCAATTAGATTTTCTTCTGAGTTTTTTTTTACTGTGGATATCTCATAGTTTGTAGCATGCTAATATTTTTTACACAAAGCAACCCCTGGGAAACACAAGTATTTAAAAGTGGAATATTTTCATTAGTAATTACAAAGAGATTTAATAGAGATAGTAAATTTACAGTGAATATAGCAAATAATTACTATCATAGAAATAATATGATGAAGACTGATAGTAAATAAAAATATTTGATAAAAGATGAAAATTATTTTAAATTTTATTTTTGTTTTAGACGTATATATTTTCATTAATTTACCAAGCTTTTTATACAAGACATTTTTTCTTTTTTCCTTTTGTCAAATAAGATATAACTGCATAATATTTTAAAAATAAGTTACATGTGTATGTGTATGTGTGTGTATAATATTAACAGTTTATTTGGAGTGGGACAAGTAGTCAACTGTCTCTATTAATTTTTGTTGCATTTTTTTTTGGTCAAAATTTTACGGTTCTCACACCACAATACTTTAATGTAAAACTTAAATGACACTTTGGAGTCTTTATAAGTCATTAAAGTAGGTGTTCATGAAAAAAATTTTTTCTCTACATATCACATTTTATTAGGGTTATAATTTATTAAACTGTGGAATTAAAATAGCAAGTAAAGATGTCTTACATTTAATGTAAGAAAGGAAACATTGCAGGCTTTTTGTGAGTCAGCAGTTCAGTTGGCAGAACCAGCAGCTGCGCACAGGTGCCTAGGGAGCACCCTGTCCATCAAGCCTTGTCATGGACCCAGGAAGCCTGACTTATGGAAGAAATAGGGAACGTTTTCTAATCCTGCAAAAACAGTCATCAGAGGTTTATGTCTAAGGTGGGATCCTCAGTTATTTTGTTCTCCATTTTCTGTTCACTTTAAGCCATCTGTTTATAAAGACATCATGCTAACTAAATAAGGGAAACTATGAGTGATCTTATTGAAGGAATATATAAATCTTCGTTTTAATTTTCTTTAGGTAGAAGCAATCTGGAAAGCCCATGTTCAGTTACAGATTGGAAGATAATACAGCTTGTCCAATTTGTTCATAAATACAGAAATAATAAAACTAATTTGTTTTAATTATGAAATTTTAATGTTATGATTGAACTAGAGAAACAACATTCACCTATACTCAAGCTTTCTCCACTTTTACATGATTTATTTTGCTTGACAGTTACAGATCACCCTGAAATGGTGGTTTCAATAATTGTTCTTCAGAAAAAGAAAAGAAGATAAAGCTTTTAAAAGAATCATTACCAAGATGAATGTCAGAAAGATTCCCCCTACGTTTTCTTCTAGGAATATTATGGTTTCAGATATTTCATTTAAGTCTCAAATCCATTTCAAGTTAATTTTTTATATTGGATAATACAGGAGTCTAATTTTATTCTTTTACATATAAATATCCAGTTTTCCCAAACATCGTTTATTGATGAAACTATACTTTCCCCATTGTGCATTTTCGTGCCACGTCAAAGATTAGTTGATAATATGTGTGTAAATTTATTTCTAGGCTCTCTCTTTTGTTCTATTTCTGTGTCTGTGCTTATACCAGACCATGCTGTTCTACTACCATAGTCTTGTAATACAGTTTGAAAGCAAGGACTGTGATGCCTCCAGCTTTGTTATTTCCCAGGAGTGTTTTGGCTGTTTGCAGTGTTTTGGGGTTTCATTAAAACTTTAGGATTGTCTTTTCTGTGGCATTTCTGTGAAATGACATTTGTGTGAAAAATGCCATTGGAATTTTAATGACTACTCTGAATTTGTAGATCGCTGTGGTTTATATCTACATTTAAATAATATTAATTCTTCCAATCCATGTATATGGGCTATCTTTTCATTTATTCGTGCCTTCTTCAGTTTCTTTCATCAATGTCTTACAGTTTTCAGTGTACAGTTCTTCACCTCCTTGGATAAATGTATTCCTAAGTCTTTTGTTCTTTTAATGCTATCTATTATAAATGCTATCATTTTCTTATTTTCTGTTTTAGTTGGTTTGCTGTCAGTGTATAAAAATGCAACTGATTTGTATGTCGATTTTATGTCTTGCAACAAAAGCGCAAATAAACAAGCAGGACTATATAAAACTAAAAAGTATCCACACAGCAAAAATCACAAACAAAAAACAAAAATCAATTGACAAAATAAAAAGGTAATCTATGAAATGGAAGAAGATATTTGCAAACTTTATATTATCTGATGAGGAGTTAATGTCCAAATCATATAAAGATCTCACACAACTGAATGTTTAAAAATAACCTGATTCAAAAATGGGCCAAGGACCTGAAGAGACATTTTCCACCAAGAACATATAAATGGCCAACAGGTATATGAAGAGATGCTCAACATCACTAATCATCAGAAAAATACAAATTAAAACCATAATGAGGTATCCCTTCATACTTGCTGGAATGGATATTATCAAAAAGACAAGTGATAATAAATGTTGGCAAGGTGTGAAGAAAACTATTGGTGGGAATGTAAATTGTACAGCCACTATGGAAAATATCATGGAGCTTCCTCAAAAATCTTAAAATGGAAATATCATGTGATCTGGCAATCCCACTTCTGGGTATATATCCAAAGGAAATAAAATCAGTATGTCAGAGAGATATCTACACTCCCATGTCCATTGCAGCATTATTCACAACAGCCAAGATATACAATAGAAACAACTTAAGTGTCAGTCAGAGATGAATGGACAAAGAAAATGTGCTGTATTGAATAGTATATTATTCGGCCTTAAAAAAGAAATACTGCCATATATGACAACATGGATGAACCTGGAGTACATTAGGTGATATGGTTTGGCTCTGTGTCCCCAACCAAATTTCATCTCAAATTATAATTCCCAGGTGTCAAGGGAAGGACCTGGTGGTGGGAGGTAATTGTATCATGAGGACGGTATCTCCCATGCTTTTCTCATGGTAGTGAGTGCGTTCTCAGGAGAGCTGATGTTTTAAAAGTGTTTGGCAGTTCCCGCTTCACTCTTCTCTTTCGTCTGCTGCCATGTAATACGTGCTTGGATTCCTTTTCGTCTTCTGCCTTCTGCTGTGATTGTAAGTTTCCTGAGGCCTCCCCAGCCACACAGATCTGTGAGTCGATTAAACCTCTTTCCTTTATAAATTACCTACTCTTGGGTAGTATCTTTATAGCAGTGTGAGAACAGACTAATATGTTAGGCTAAGTAAAATGTGCCAGACACAGAAGGACAAATAGTGTATAATGTCACGTATATGTGGACTCTAAAAGCTCAAAGTCACAAAAACAAAGAGTAGAATAGTGGTTTCCAGGGCATAGGGTGTGGAGCAAATGCGGAGATGTTGGTTCAAGGATGCAAACTTTCAGTTATAAGACGAGCAAGTTCTAGAGGTCTAATGTACAGCCTGGATTAATTAATGCAGGATAGATGCATTAATTACTTTGTGATAACTATATATGTATATCAAATCTTCTTTTACCCCTTGAATATGTGTAATCTTTATGTCAATTAAATATTTCAGGCCAGGTAGCGTGGTTCATGCCTGTAATCCCAGCACTTTTGGAGACTGAGATGGACGAGGTCAAGAGATCAAATCCATTCTGTCCAACATGGCAAAACACTGTCTCTACTAAAAATGCAAAAATTAGCCCAGTGTGGTGGCACACGCTTGTAGTTCCAGCTACTCAGGAGGCTGAGGCAGGAGAATTGCTTGAACCCGAGAGGCAAAGGTTGTGGTGAGCTGAGATAGCACCACTGTACTCCAGCCAGGTGACAGAGAAAGACTCTGTCTCAAAAACAAACAAACAAACAAAAAATCAAATCAAAAATAAAATGTAACTGAGGTTTTGAAAAACAGATGAAAGCTTAAATCCTCCTGAGATCTTGGATGCAAAATAAACTCAGTAAATAACTGTTTATGAAACCTCAGATTTAGTCAAAAGCATGTTCTTTATTTAACATGTGGTAAATGTATGAAGCCTTTGGATCATTTAATTGCACATCAGTATTAAAATTTTTAAAAGTAATTTGTAAACAACATTTTAATAACTATATTTTTGCTTAAAGATTGGAAACTCGTAGTTTGATGTATAGTAAGTTTCAACTATGTCCCCCTCACTATTTTAGCAGAATTTATGTTTAATATTTAGAAAGATGGTTTTAAGTAACAAAATATAAAGCATTAATAGAGCCATGGATTAGATATCCCATTATTTTATTTCAAATCTGAATAGCATTTATTTTTTAATTTATTATATTTCAGTTTCAGTTATAATATGTATTTGTTACATCAGCAGAAAAGAAAAAATAATCCACCTTCGCAAGTTTAATTTGATGCCTTTGTCAACATAGAGAAGAACATATTTTCAATGCAATGGTGACTGAGAATATTGATTACTACCTAGGAGTTTTCACTAAGCTTGAGTAAAATACTGTTCACAATTGTAAGTTCATCAACCCAACATGATAAAATATGAATGGCCTTTTCTATCAAGTTTATTTGAAACCTGTCACTGTGTCTGCGTTAATACTTGTAGATGCCAACTGGAAACACTGTGTAACTTAGAGTATAGAGGTTTCTGTTTTGATTTGTGTAAACGCTTTCTTTTTGTCAGGTCAGAGTTTTATTGTGGCTTTCATGGAGATAACAAAGCTTTACCAAGTGGACCACCCATCTGCTCAACTGCCACATCCTCAATGCTTTTATTGATTCAAAACCAAAGGAGTTTTGAAACAGTTGAGTTAAAAGGTTGACTAAGGAGTTTAATTCTAATAGCAATTTTCAAGGAGAGATTAACTCAAGCTGTTCATTCTTGAGTAAAGCTATGGATCCCAGTTCAAATGAATAAGCTCATTTACAAACTGGAATTGCTGGATGCCCTGTCAGGCTTAAGGAAAATAATGAATTTTGTGCTTCCTAAATGGGCTACTTTTAACCAGTGTAATGTTTTTCCCAGGGTTAGATTCGCATATTAGGATTTAAGAGTTTCTACCTAGTCTCTCTCTATATATATATAAAGAAAATGTGGCACATATATACCATGGAATACTATACAGCCATACAAAAAGATGAGTTCATGTCCTTTGCAGGGACATGAATGAAGCTGGAAACCATCATTCTCAGCAAACTAACACAAGAACAGAAAACCAAACACCGGATGTTCTCACTCGTAAGTGGGAGTTGAACAATGAGAACACATGGACACAGGGAGGGGAACATCACACACCAGGGCCTGTTGGGAGGTGGGGTACTAGGGGAGGGATAGCATTAGAGGAAATACCTAATGTAAATCATGGGTTGACGGGTGCAGCAAACCACCATGGCATGCATATACCTATGTAACAAACCTGCACATTCTGCACGTGTATCCCAGAACTTAAAGTATAATAAAAAAATTTAAAAGTGAGTTACATATCCTAATGGAAATTCTTCATTTAAATTTACTAAAATGATATGATTAGAGATTTCATTACTTAAATAGTAGCTTATATCTAAATGAAAATGCTCCAAGAAAGGCTAAGAGGCTGTTTACATCTAACCAGCCAGTCACCTACTCAGTCTTCCCTCTGCTAACAAGATTAACTGTCCTTGTACCTAAAGCTGGATACTTCTCTTGTGCACAAGATCTTATAACCCCTTCCCCCTTCCTGCTCAGGGAAATTTCTATAGCGGTTTCCCCTTTCTCCTACATTATTGACTGTTTAACACTCCGTTGATTCATTTCCATTATCATACAAAGATTTTTCTTTCATTAAAAATCATCATAACCATGTTTTCTTCTCTACCTATCACCCAATTTTTCTGTTCCCCTTTATAGCAAAACTCATTTTCAAAAGTAAGAATCTGTATTCTCTGGTTTCAATAGCTTTTGACTTTCATTCTTACTTGAAACTACTCCATGCAGGCACACCAAGTCATTTCTTAAGCTCATCATCATTTTCAGTCCTCATCTTAATGACCATTCAGCAGCATTTGACCTACTTGTTCATCTACTGTTCCTTGACACAATTTCATTTGTAGGCTTTTACACCAATCCTTAGCCATTCCTCCATCATCTGCTTCTACTCTCTGCTTCTTCCTCTCTCAACAACCGATTAATATTAGAGTGCAAATGAAGATCAGCCTCAGACTTTCCACCTTTTCTTTCTACGTTCACTCCCTTAGCATTCTCCTTCAGTCTCACAACTTCAAATATCATCTGTATATTGAGAATTCTTCAAGTTTGACATCCCCAGATCATGTCTCCCCTGAGATCCAGATGTCTGTATTCAACTGCCTATTCCACATCTTCCCTGGAATCGTGACTAGAGAGCCCAAAGTCAACATACCTAAATTTGCAGTCCTGATACTGAACCCAAAAGCAGGCTGTATGTAACCTTTGCCATCTCAATTTATGACAACTTAGAACTTTCTAATACTCCAGGGCAAAAACCTCTGTGTCCTCCATGACCCTGTCACTGTCCTCTGTCATGCATCTGTTACTGCATCCTATTCAGAGTCCAACCACTTCCTTCTAGCCCTACCAATAATACCATCTGGATATTTGTAATATTTTCTAACTGGTCAGCCTTTTTCCCCTTGCTTCCCTATAATCCATTTTCAACAAGGCAGTTAGAAGGAGCTTTTAAAAATCACAAATCAGATCATTTCACTTCTTCATTCAAATCTTCAAATGGTTCCGATTCTACTCAGACTAAAGGCCAACTTTTTTTTTTTTTCCAGTAGCTTACGAGAGTCTAGATATTCTCCAGTTGCCTCCACACCAGCCCTGTTTGACTTCATATTCTCTAATCCAACCACAATGGCTTCCTTTACCTTCTTAGACCATACAGGGCATCTTCCTGCCTCCTGGCCTTTGCACTTGCAATTCTTCCTGCCTACATTGCTTTCACCATTAATAACCTCCTGACTTGCAACCTTGGTTATATTACTCAATTGCCATCTTCTCAGTGAAGCTGTTTCTGAAAAATTGAAACTCTCTACTTCCCAGTATATTTTATCCCCCTTCCTTACTTTATTTCTTTTCACACCCCTTATCCTTTTCTAATATACACAATAGTTTATCCGGTTCAATTAATTGTCTGTATCTTTCCACCAAAATATAAGCTCAGTGAGGGCAGACTGTTTTTGAGTTTTGTTTTTTGTTATATGTTTAACTGGTACAATAAAGGTAGTCACTAAATAAATATTTTTAAAATTAACACATAAACCTTGAATAAATTCTGGGTTAAGTGTACTGAAGTAGCATGAATTGTAAAGGGACAGAATAGGAAAAGAGCAGAAGGCTAATTTCTTGGTGTGTACAGAGTGAAGAGGATAGTTCTGGGGAAATCTTTAAAAGAGGCAATTTGTAAAGCTACGTAGTAGGATAGGGTTATGAAGGGGAGTTGGAGGATCCAAAACAATTTTCTTTAAAGCTGTCCTTGACCTTAAGAAAACCTGTCAACGATATGTTGAATTCAAAATGAGCATGGGTGAGAGAAGGAAAGTTTCCTCTAGTGTTTTTTTTTTTTGCTTCTTTTCTTGGCTCCCAACTCTCCTACTGATCTCCTACCACCCCGCGAAGTTCATGCCACATTTCCATGATATTGCCAAGCCATGGCCTGAAGTTTCAACTACACAATGAAGTCCTAATATAAATGACTGTTTTTAGACCAAGTCCTCTAATAAATTATTCATTTTATTGAGGACTAATTAGGAAGAAGGAAATGATTTCTTAGAGCAAACAGTAGAAGGTTTTCACTGGGTCAATAAAGACCTTGATCAGATTACAACAGCAGCAACAACATCCATCTTTTACTGAGGACTCATAGTGACAATTGCTCTACAACTATTATTTCTAACTCTAACAAGAACAATGCAAAGAAGGGATAATGATACCTTATCAGATAAGACCATTTGGGCTTTGAAAATTAACATGCTCAAAGACATTGAGAGGCTAAGTGCTGATACTAGGATTCAAACCCTTGTTAGAATCCCTGTGTGCCCATTCTGTAGTACAAAGCATAAATAATTCTTTAGTTTTCTTTCTTTCTTTTTTCTTTTTTTAAACTTAAAGTATTTGGAGTGAAAGGAATTCCAATCTCTAACATTGGAATGTTGAGAGTATGCAGATATAAACCAGAGAAGCACAAAGTCCTAATGCTGTGTCATTTTAAAGCTCAATATAAATTTAAGGCCAATTTAATATGTTCTTTAAAAGTTTTTGATGATATTACTGGAGCATGATAAAATGGAGCATAGAAAATGGATCATTCCAGGGAAAGGTCAGACTGCAAAGGGTAGTTTAGACATGATTAAAAACAAGAGTCATTTTATTTAGGTGGGATAACATTTATCCCTACACCAAAAGGGACAAAAGTCACTTTCAGCATTTTCAGCAGGTATTGTGTTTGTTCCCAGCACATTTTTTAGCTAGTAAGAATTTTAGGAAAATAATTAATCAGGTTAGAAATAGTTAAAACTACAAA
This sequence comes from Theropithecus gelada, assembly GCF_003255815.1. Taxonomy (NCBI): domain Eukaryota; kingdom Metazoa; phylum Chordata; class Mammalia; order Primates; family Cercopithecidae; genus Theropithecus; species Theropithecus gelada. The sequence continues at coordinate 171,582,774 of NC_037670.1, read as the reverse complement.
ACAAAGGGCAATCCTAAAACCATTTCCAGTTCGGTTACAAGACAGAACATTCGTGAAGTTCTCTAGATTCAGAAGTGGCCCCTGACAATTGAATTTGTAATTGACAGTTGTACTTTATAGTGAGCAATATGGTGCTGTATTTATTTCTGTAATTATTTTAGAACTTTTAAATTGTACTTCTATTTCAAAGGCCTTAGGACATGGTAAACACAGACACGATAATTGAGGTTCATGATTTGGAATGTTTTACTTAACTGCAAGTAATTTAATTCAAGTCAGTAAGTCTTTATCAAATGTTCTACCCTGTGCTTACAACATACTGGACAATGAAGGGAGATTTGCTTTTAAAAAGTGTATAAGATAGAGTTGTCTCTAAAGTCATCAGAGGACCTGGCAAGAGGGTTCAGAAAATAAGCCCTATCTACTAATAAAAAACAGAATCAAGAAACTTTGGTGTTAAATAGAGTACAGGAAAAATTAATATGTTTCATTGTAGAGGATATCACTGGTATGCATGTGTGTTTATATGTGTGTGTGTGTGTATATACATAGAGAGAGAGAGAGCGAGCAAGAGAGCGGGGGAACATGGATAATGTTAACAGTTATGCCAATTCAAAGTCATTCATACTTCACCCATTATATAATTTCTGGGAATATGAAATAAATTATTTCTAATTTAAAAATTCTAACTAAAGATTTCCTAATAATATTCTGCTTTGATCTCCTGGAAAACATAAAATAATTATTGGATTATTTTAGTATTATAGTCAAGAAGGGTAGAAAGTGTCAGACTGTTATGGTAGCACACATAGCCCACGGGTCAGGTACATTTTTCTCTAAAGGGTGATAATAAATATTTTAGGCTTTGGGCCACATTTAACTCTGCTGTGTGTGTTCCAATAAGACTTTATTTATGGACCACAAAATTTTGATATTGTGTAGCTTTCATATGTCAGAAAATATCATTGTTTTGATTTTTCAATCATTTAAAAATGTAAAGCCATACTTTAAAAATGGTATGGAGACTTCTAGTTTCTTGTTCTGCATGTAAGGAGTTTGGAAGTTGCCATTCCATTCTAACAACACGTAAAAAGTGGAGCAAATTGAAAAATCAGCAACTCTTCTTAGATGCAAAACAGAAATAAGGTCACAGGGCAAACTGCTGTCCCCCAAATTAAAGAGACAAATGAGGGATACAGAGAATCACAACATGCTGAAGCAAAAACCTCTGTGGGAACAAGCGCTGGCGTGGGACAGTTCTCCAGATGGCCTTGGGCCAACCCAACTCTCTTTGATTTCTTGCTTGTAGTTCTTTTCTGTTAGATGTAGTCTTGCTCTATCGCCAGGCTGGAGTGCAGTGGGTGGATCTTGGCTCACTGCAAGCTCTACCTTCCGGGTTCAAGCGATTCTTCTGCCTCAGCTTCCCGAGTAGCTGGGACTACAGGCACGTGCCACAACGCCCAGTTAAGTTTTTGTATTTTTAGTAGAGACGGGGTTTCACCATGTTGGCCAGGATGATCTCGATCTCCTAACCTCATGATTCACCTGCCTCGGCCTCCCCAAGTGCTGGGATTCACCACACTTGAGGCATGAGTCACCACACCCGGCCCTTGTATTTCTTAATAGCTGTAAATGTTCTGGGAATCTAACATCCTGAGATAAGGAATAACTGGCTAGAACATACCACGCTTCATTCCTATTCCTCCTAGAGCAGAATATTCTACGATGCTTTTCCCCAGTGCATCACAATGCCCCAGGGTATCAAGCCCAGGACAGGCTGCTTTTTGGGGTCCCTTAGCTGCAGTGTAACATAACGTGCATGCAGATGAGATTCCATCCATCTCATGCAGCTTTCCTGAACCTTGGGGGACAGCTTTGTCATGAGTCCTAGGCTTCTGTTGTCCCTTGCTACCTATCTGTAATAAATCTGCTTCGTGTAACCTGTTGTGTGCAAGTGTTCTGTCTGACTATAGATTTGTACACCCAAAGTGCAGTGGGTGGAAATGTTTAGAGTCCTCCCTTTGAAACAGTAACTAGAACACCATGAACCTGCTTCACAGCTTGGGTATAGAAACCTGAACTGTAATTGACAAATTGCTAAAGGCTAAGTATGAAGGAGTCTGAGAGTTAAAACTCCAGGAGGACCCAGTCAAAGGACGGGTCCCACACTTTGTGAGTTTTGCTCTAAGGAGCTCAACTAGGTTTTCACAGCAAATATTGGATGCAAATCTTTTTGTCCTTCTAGCAGGAAAAGATGAAAATGAATCATTTTGCAATATGCCAGAACACTGTGTTCTTAACAAGATCTGCCTTCAGGAGAAACTGGTTAACCAGAATTCAACCTGTTGGGGTTTTATCATAACCCAACTTTCCCGGAAGAAGGGAAATACCCAACCCCAGCCCAATGTAACCATCCTGTCCCACCTAAGGAGGCAGAAAAAAAAAAAATCCCTGAGAAACACTTGTGATGTTCACAGTCCAAATGCATAGGGGTACCAAGAGACTGAGACCTAATCATAGGACTGTAGAATATATTCTCTCCCCATACACCTTACCACCACGTTACTGAGGGTCTGTTTAAAGTACTTTCTTTTACACAGTACATTGTGTCTGGTTGTAAAGAAAAAAATTACAAAGCATACAAAAAGACAAAAAACAGTTTGAAGGGACAAAGCAAACATCACAGACAGACATGGCAGGGATATTGGATTATTAGACAGGGAATTTAGAACAATCATGATAATGCGCTAAGGGCTCTAATGGATAAAGTAGACAGTATGCATGAACAGATAGGTAAAGTACAGAGAGATGGAAATCTTAAGAGCTAAAGAGAAATGCTAGAGCTCAAAAACACTAACAGAAATAAAAGTATCTTTGATGTGGTTAACAGTATACTGAACATGGTCTAGGAAAAATTCTCTGAGCTGGATGGTATCTCAATAGAAACCTCCAAGATTGAAAAACAAAAATAATAAAAACTGAAAAAAAACTGTAACAGAATATACAACAACTGTGGGAAACTACAAAAGTGTAATAGGAATACAAGGAAGAGAAGAGACAGATAAACCAAATAAATATTTCAAACAAGAATGAATGAGAACTTTCCCAAATTAATGTCTGACATGAAACCATGTATTCAGGAAGCTCAGAGAACACAAAGAAGGATAAATGTCAAAAAACTGTATGTAGGCACATCATTTTCAAATTATATAAAATTAAAGATAAAGAAAAAATCCTGAAAGAAGCCAGAGAGGGGATGGGTGACACCTTACCTACAGAGGAACAGCAACAACAAAAATTACATCTGACTTCTGCTCAGAAACCATGCAAGCAAGAAAAGACTAGAGTGATTTATTTGGTGTTGAGTAAGAAAAAAACCCCACAAACCTAGAATCCTGTACCTTGTGAAACTATCTTTCAACAGTTAAGAAGACATAGAAACTTTCTCTGGCCAAAGAGAAAAATTAAGGGGACTTGTCAGTAGACCTGCTTAAGTCATTTAGAGACAAGGAAAATGATACAGGTCAAAATCTCAAATGTACACAGAGAATGGAAGAGCATCAAAGAAGTAAGTAAAGATAAAATTAATTTTTTTTCTTAATTTCTTTTCTGTTTCTTCTTTAGCACCCTGCCTTGACAAGAGCCAGAACCTCACACAAGGGCTTCCCCTTCTGGGGTCCTAGGGAGGGCTGGTGGCTTCAGCTGAGAGACCCCATGCTAAGCTTGGTCACCGGAGACAGCAGAATCATGAACCTGATATTCCTTGCAACGGGAAGGCACCCTCAGCTGCAGCCCAGCATCATTGCTGCGTATCAGGGAACATAACCTTGACAGGTATTGCTGGCTGCTTAGTTTCCCTGCATGCCCGGCCCCATTTTCTGGGGTCTTGTGTTGGTTTCTGAGCTTTCCCATACTCTAGTTTACTTATTCTTAATTGATTTAACAAGTAGACATTTGTTCAAAAAAATACCATCAAAAATGTATTGAATTATGTATACTTATGTATCTATTGTATATGTGTGTGTATACTTACATATAAGTAAAATCAATGACATTAATGATTCAAGGGATGGGAGGAAGGAATTAAGATTGTTTTTTATTATAAGGTACTCACACTACCCATGAAGTGGTATGTTGTTACTTAAAAGTGGGCTTGGGTTATATATAAATGCATGTTGCAACTCCAGGACAACAATTTAAAAAAAAAGTATTAAAAAAATGTGGCCAGGTGTGGTGGATCTCGCTTGTAATCCCAACACTTTGGGAGGTGGAGGCGGGCAGATCACGGGAGATCAGGAGTTTGAGACCATCCTGGCCAACATGGCAAACCCGCATCTCAACTAAAAAACACAAAAATTAGTCAGGCATGGTGGTGGATGCCCGAAATCCCAGCTACTTGGGAGGCTGAGGCAGGAGAATCACTTGAACTTGGAGGCGGAGGTTGCAGTGAGCCGAGATCATGCCACTACACTCCAGCCCGGGCAACAGAGTGAGACTCCATTTCAAAAAATAAAAATAAATTAAAGAAGTGTAATTTATATGCTAAGTGAGGAGAGAACACATAAGCATATAAAATGCTCAATTAAAACTACAAAATGCCAAAAAAAGACTGGAAGACAAAAATAGGAACAAAAGAAGGCAACAAATACAAAGCAGTATCAAATATTAATCCAATTCTATCAGTATTAATTCTTCAACTATATCAATTGGTATAGTTGGTATGCTGGTAGATACTATTCCAACTATATCAATAATCATTTTTGAACATCAGTTGTCTAAATGCACTAATTAAAAGATAGAGATTGTCAGAATGAACCAAGAAATAAGACTCAACTCTATGTTGTCTACAAGAAACTCAGTTTAAATATAAAGACACATGTAGATTAAAAGTAAATGGACAGGGAAAGAAGTACCATGTTAACACTAATCAGAAGAAAACAGGAGTAGCTATACTAATTTCAGACAGAGTAGATTTCAAAGCAATATGATGTATTAGGAATAAAGAGGAACATCTCATATTGATAAAGGAGAAAGTTCTTGGCCATAAGTGCTATAGTTTGAATTTGTCACTCCAAAAATATGTGTTGAAAACTTAATCTCCAAGTGCAATAGTGTTGAGAGGTAGAACCTTTAAGAAGAGATGAAGCCATGAGGGCTTTGCTCTCCTGCCTGGATTAATGCCATTATTATGTAAATGTGATGGTTAATATTGAATGGCAACTTGATTGAATTAAAGGATGCAAATGTTATTCATAGGTGTGTCTGTGAGGGTGTTGCCAAAGGAGATTAACATTTGAATCTAGACAGAGAGGTAGACCCACCCTCAATCTGGGTCGGCATCATTTAATCAGCTGCCAGTGTGGCTAGAATAAAGCAGGCAAAAGAAAATGGAATGAACAGGTGTGCCTAGTCTTCTGGCCTTCATCTTTGTCCCATGCTGGATGCTTTTTGCCCCCAGAACATCAGACTCCAAGTTTTTCAGCTTTTGGACTCTTGGACTTACACCAGTGATTTACCAGGGGCTCTTGGATGTTCCGCCACAGATTGAAGGCTGCATTGTTGGCTTCCTTGCTTTTGAGGTTTTGGGACTCCAACTAACTTCCTTGATCCTCAGCTTGCAGATGGCCTATTGTGGGACCTCACCTTGCAATCCTGTGAGTCAATTCTCCTAATAAACTCCCCTTCCTGTATACCATATAGCCTATTAGTTCTGTCACTTTAGAGAACCCTAACTAATACAGGGAGTGAGTTCATTATTGTGAAAATGGGTTCATTACAAAAGAATGAGTTCAGTCCCCCTTGCCCTCTCACCCTCTCTTTGCCTTTCTGCCATTGGACAATGCAGAAAAAAGGCTTTTGCAGGAAGGCAGCCTCTCCATCTTGGACTTCCCAGCCTCTAGAACTGTGAGCCAATACATTTCTGTTTATTGTAAATTAGTCTGTGGTATTGTTATAGCAGCACAAAATGAACTATGATAACAACAATTCTTAACATGTTTGTGCCTAACAAAAGACCATCAAAGTATGTGAGGCAAAAACTGATAGAATTCCAAGGAGAAATAGATAAATCCACCATTGTAGTTGGAGACTTTAACACCCCTCTATCAAAAAAAGATGACTACAGCAGGCAGAAAATTAGTAAGAACATACTTGAACTTAACAATATCATGAGTCAACTGGATATAATGAATATCTACAGACTACTTTATCCAACAACAATACACATTCTTCTCTCACAGGAAATATTCAATAAGATCATATTCTAGGCAATAAAACACACATTGACAAATTTGAAATTGCTTTATATTCTGTAATGAAATTAAACAAGAAAAAAATAATAGGAAAAAATAGCTGGGAGAGCCTAAAATTCATGGAGATGAAACAATGAAAACCCCTCTAAATAACACATGGGTAAAGTGGGAAATTTCAAGAGGAACTTAAAAATACTTTAAAATATTTTGGAGATTAAAATACATGGAGATTAAACAATGAACACACTTCTAAATAACACAAGGGTAAAATGAAAAATTTCAAGAGAAATATTCATGTTTTTAAGTAAATAAAAATAAATACAATTTGTTAAAATTTGTAGGATGTATTAAAAACAACGCTTAGAGGGACATTTATAGTATTGAATGCATCTGTTAGAAAAGAAATATCTGAAATCATTTATCTAAGCTTCTAAATTAGAAAATGAGAAAAAGAAGAGCAAATTAAACTCAAAGTAAGCAGAAGAAAATAAATAATAAAACATGGAGAAGAAACCAATGCAACTGAAAATAAGAAATCAATAGGGAAAAGTCAAGGAAACCAAAAGGCTGTTTCTTTGAAAAGATAAATTGAGTCAATAAGCCTCTAGCTAAGCTAACTAAAAAGAAGAGAGGATGTAAATTACTATTAGAAATTACAGATGGGCCATTATTATAGATCTCATGGACATTTAAAAGATAATGAATATTATGAACAAGTCTATGTCCAAAACTTTGATAACCTAGATGAAATTAACCAATTCCTTAAAAGAAAATACAATCTAATAAAAGCAAAAATAGACAATTTGAATAGGTCTATATGTATTTAATAAATTAAAGCAATTATTAGTAATCTTCCAAAACAGAAAGCATCAGGTCCATAAATATTCACTGGTAATTCCACCAAACTTTTAAAGAATAAATTAAATAGATTTTTTTTCAGATAATTTCTCTGCATTTTTAATATACTGACATGATTTTTTAAATTTAGTTTGTTGATATGATAGATTACATTAATTGATTTTTAAATATTGAACCAGCTTTGTATACCTGAGATAAATCTAAGTAGGTCATGTTGTATAATTCTTTTTGTATATATTTGGATTCAATTTGCTAATATTTTGTTGAGAATATTTGTATCTATATAGGAGATACTAGTCATAGTTTTCTTTTCCTGTACTGTCTCTGTCTAGGTTTGTTGCTAAGATGAGGCTAGCCTCATAGAATGAGGTAGAAAGTTTTTCCTCAGCTTCTATCTTTTGAAAGTAATTGCAAAGAAAGTCTTCTTAACAAATGATGCTTAACTACTGGACATTCACATAGAAAATAGTGAACCTCTACATAGACCTTATATCCTTCACAAAAACTAACTCAAAATGGATCACAGACCTGAAGGTAATATACAAAGCTAGAAAACTCCTAGAAATTAACACATGAGAAAATCTACAAGACGTTAGGTTTGGCAATGACTTTTAGATATGACACCGAAGGGGACTATTCATGAAAGAAATAGTTGGTGAACTAGACTGCATTAAAACTAAAAATTTCTGCTATCAAGAAGATGAAAAAAAAAATACACAGACTGGGAGATAATACTTGCAAAAGACATATCAGATAAATGACTGTTTTTCAAAATATAGAAGAAACTTTAAACACTAATCAATAGGAAAACAAATTACTTAACTAAAATGGACCAAAAACCTTAACAGACATCTCAAAAAATATTTACAGATGGCAAATAAGCATACAAAAAGATGTTCTACATCTTATTTCATCAGGGAACTACAAATTAAAACAACAATGAGATATCATTACGTACCTAAAATGGCCACAGTCCAGAACACTTTAAAAACTAAATGTTGGCCAGGATGCAAAACAACAGGAACTCTCATTTATTACCAGTGAAAATACAAAATGGTCCAGCCACTTTGACAGACAGTTTGGCAGTTTCTCCCAAAATTAAACATACTCTTATGGTATGATCCAGCAATCTCACTTCTTGGTATTTACCCAAAAGAGTTGAAAACATATGTTCACACACAAACCTGAACAAGAATGTTTATAAGCAGTTTTATTCATAATTGTCAAAACTTGGAAGCAACGAAGATTTCTTGCAGTAGGTGAATGGATAATTGAACTGTGCTACAACCAGACCAGAAAATAGAATATTATTCAGCCCTGAAAAAAAGCCATGGAAAGACATGTTATAAGCTTAAACACATATTACTAAGTGAAAGATGCCAGTATGAAAAAGTTACATACTGTGTGTATCCAACCATGTGACACTATGGACAAGGCTAAACAAGGGAGAAAAACAAAGATCGATTGTTGCCAGAGGTTGCGGGGAGTGAGGGATGAATAGATACAGCATGGCAGATTTTTTTGGGTAGTGAAAACACTCTGTATACTACTATAGTGTTGGCTATATTTCATTACATATTTGTCAAAACCCATAGGACGTTCAACACAAAATAAACCTTAATGTGAACTGTAGACTTTGGGTGATAATGATGTTTCAATAGAGGTTCATCAATTGTAACAAATTTACCAGACTTCTTGGGGATTGATATAATGTGGCTCTGGGTCCCCACCCAAATCTTATCTAGAATGATAATCCTCACATGTTGAGGGAAGGACTTGGTGGGAAATGATTGGATCAAGGGGGTAGTTTCCCCCATCCTGTCCTCATGATAGTGAGTGAATGCTTACAAGATCTGATGGGTTAAAAGCGTTTGGTGGTTTCCCTCTTGGCTGTCTCTCCTTCTGCCTTGTGAAGAAGGTCCTTGATTCCCCTTCACCTTCCAACATGACTGTAAGTTTCCTGAGGCCTCACCAGCCATGTGTAACTGTGAGTCAATTAAATCTCTTTCCTTTATAAATTACCCAGTCTCAAATAGTTCTTTATAGCAGTGTGAAAATGGACTCATACAAGGATGTTGATAATGGAAGAGGCTATGCATGTGTGGGGGCAGGAAATATACAGGCTATCTCTGTACCTTCCTTTCAAATTTGCTTTGAACTAAAACTATTCTAAAAGTATCAACTATTTAAAAATATTGCATAGAAAAACAGGTGACTACCTACCTTTGATATAGCCTGTTTTCCTGATCCCAATCACAAAATATCTCTTATGGCTGTATGACATATAAGCAAACCATCTTTAATAAGAGATATAATAATTGCAATTAATCATTAAGTACTTACAGGCCATTATTCAATATACTTATTAACATATATAAGTAAATTTAATCATCATACCAATCATATAAGGTGTGAAATATTTATTATCTCCATTTTATAAAGAAGCAAACCAAGGCAGAGATGTTAAATAACTTAGCCAGTGTCCCATATTATTAAATAACAGAGCTAGGATCAAACTTAGGCAGTGTGAACCTGGAGTATGTGCTCTTAAGCCACTGTGCTTTGCCAACTCACCGTATGGTGTTGTGCTAACATAGCTAGCTATCAAAGAAAAAATTGCAAACAATTTAATTCCCTTTGAATTCATAAGTATGGCGTTTTTATATGAGTGGGTAAAGGTAAATGCAAATTGTTCAAAGTTATATGTTTCTGATGGTTAATTTTAGGTGTCAACTTAACTGGATTAAGAATTACCAAGAGACCCGGTAAGGGATTATTTCAGTGTTTTTTCTGTGAGGGTGCTTCCAGAGGAGATTGGCAGGTGAGTTGGTGGACTAAGTGGGGAAGATCTACCCTCAGTGTGTCTGGGCACCATTCAATCATCTGAGGACAAGGATAAGAACAAAAAGGTGACGCCCTCTTTCTCTTGGAGCTGGGATATACTCTTCTATCCTGGGACATCAGAAATCTAGGCTCTTCTACACAGACACTCCAGGACTGACACCGGTGGCCCCTTGAGTTCTCAGGCCTTCAGACTCAGACTGAGAGTTATGTCATAGGTTTCCCTGGTTCCTGGGGCATTGGACTTGTAAACTGAGTCATGCTGCCAGCATCTCAGGGTCTCCAACTTGCAGACAAACTATCACGGGACTTTGCCTCCATAACCATGTGAGCCAGTATCCCTAATAAATCTCTTTAAAATATCTGGATTCATATATATATCTTTTTGATTCTATCTCTCCGAAGAACCCTGACCAATACAATGTTAATTTTTTTTTGCAATGAGGGCATTTAAGAGACGAAGTGATACAATTTACAGGAAAAGGGGTATTTGTGAGAAAAATGCATTGTTGATATCTTTGCAATAATACTAATATGATTTCCTTGGTGTTATGGTTAGTTTGATGTGTCAACTCAATTGGGCTAAGAGATGCCTAAAGTGAGGTTAAAAATATTATTTCTGGGTGTGTCTGTGACAACGTTTCTGGAAGAGATTATTATTTCAATCAGCAAACTGAGTAGAGAAGATGGCTCTCACCAATGTGGATAGACATTATTTAACCCATTGAGGGCTTGGATAGAACAAAGAGATGAGGAGAGGGTGAATTTGCTTCTGTTTGAGCTGGGACATCCCTCCTCTTCCATCCTCAGAATATGCCTTCCCTAATTCTTACGTCTTCAGATTCACACGGAATTACGGCGATAGGTTTTCTCGTTCTTCAATTTGTAGAGAGCAGATTGTGGGACTTGTCAGTATCCATTATTGGATGAACAAATTCCTACAATAAATCACCGTGCATGTGTGTGAGTGTGTGTGTATACATATCCCATTCTGTTGGTTGTGTTTCTCTGAAGAATACTGACTAATATACTGGATAACAAAATTTAAATGTCTTAGACAGTTTATTAATTTAACATCCTGACGTTAGGGGAACTTCACCTAAAAACACATCAGGAATTTGAGAATATATTTTAGTGTGAGTTAACTCTTAGTGTTCATATTGCATTTTTCTATTTAAGAACTGTTAATATTTAAACTATGCACAATCCATTTAAATTTGTTGTATTCATTTTTAATGCGACTATGGAATTTTGTTTTTAATAATTTCAACTTTAATTTTAGATTCGGGGGAACATGTTCAAGTTTGTTGTATGGGTATATTTGTGATGCTGAGGTTTGGGATTCAAATCATCCCATCACCTAGGTTGTGGGTATAACACCCAATAGGTAGTTTTTGAACACTTCTCCACATCCCTACCTCTTCACTCTAATTATCCCCAGTGTCTATTGTTGCCATCTTTTTGTCAATGGGTACCAATGTTAAGTTCTCACTTATAAGTGTGAACATATGGTATTTGGTTTTCTGTTCCTGTGTTAATCTAGTTAGAATAGAGGCCTCCAGCTGCATCCACGTTGTAGCAAAGGACATGACTTCATATTTTTAATGACTGCACAGAATTACATGGTGTACATGTACCATATTTCCTTTATCCAATTCACCATTGACAGGTACCTAGGTTGATTCCATGCCATTGCTATTTTGAACAGTGCTATGCCGAACTTATGAGTGCATGTATCTTTTGGTAAAATGATACGTTTTCTTTTGGGTATAAATCCAGTAACGGGATTGTTGTGTTGGATAACAACTCTAAGTTCTTTGAGAAATCTCCAAACTGCTTTCCACAGTGGCTGGGCTAATTTATATTCTTACCAAAAGTGTATAAGCATTCCCTTTTCTCTGCAGCCTCACCAGTATGTGTTGTTTTATGACTTTTGAATCGTAGCCATTCTGACTTGTGTGAAATGATATCTCATTGCAGTTTTGATTTGCATTTCTCTGATGATTCGTGAAGTTGAGAATTTTTGCATACATTTGTTAGCTGCTTGTGTGTCTTATTTTGATCAGCATCTGTTCATGTCTTTTGTCCACTTTTTAATGGAGTTATTTGTTTCTTGGATGCATAGTTTGCAAATATTTTCTCCCATTCTGTAGGTTGTGTGTTTACTTTGTTAAGTTTCTTTTGCTGTAAACAGTTTCTTTAGTTTAAGTGGATCCCACTTGTCTGTTTTTGTTTTTGTTGCAGTTGTATTTGAGGACTTAGTCATCATTTTTTTTCCCAAGGCTGGAGTCCAGAATGTTGTTTCTTTTATCTTCTTCTAGAATTTTTGTAGTTTGAGGTCTTACATTTAAACCTTTAATCTATCTTTAGTTAACTTTTGTATATGGTGAAAGGCAGAGGTCTAGTTTCTCATACGGTTAGTCAACTATCCCAGCACCATGTATTGAATAGAGAGTTGTTTCTCCATTGCTAATTTTTTGGTGACTCGTCAAAGACCATATTATTGGAGGTGTGTGGCTTTATTTCTGGGTTATCTGTTCTGCTCTATTGGTCTATGTGCCTGTTTTTGTGCCAGTGCCATGCTGTTTTGGTTACTTTAGCTTTATAGTACAGTTTGATGTTGAGCTATGACCAAGAAGAGCATTACATAATGATAAAGAGCTCAATTCAATGAGAAGACGTAACTATCATAAATACATATGAACCCAACCTTGGAGTACCCAGATTCATAAAACAAGTACTTCTAGACCTATGAAAAGACCTAGACAGCCACACAATAATAATGAGGCCCTTAAACACTCCCCTGACAGCATTAGACAGATCATCAGGGAATAAAAATAAGAAATTCTAGACTTAAATTTGACATTTAATTGGACCTAGTAGACACATACAGAATACTTCACCTATCAACTACACAATACATTATCATCTGCACACAAAACCTACTCCAAGACAGACCACATGTTCAGCCATAAACGAAGTCTCAATAAATACAAAAAATCAAAATCATACCAACCATACTCTCTCAGATCACAGTGGAATATAAATAGAAATCAATGCGAAGAAAATCCCTCAAAACTACATGATTACATGGAAAGTAAATGACTTGCCTCTGAATGACTTTTGAATGAACAGTAAAATTAAGGCAGAAATTAATACATTTTTAAAAAATAAACGAAAACAGAGATACAACATACAGCAAGAGCAGTGTAAGACGAAAGTTTATAGTGCTAAATGCTTACCTCAAAAACTTAGAAATACCTCAAATTAATGATCTAACTTCACACTTAGAGAAAGGAGAAAAACAAGAGCAAACTAAGCCTAAAGCCAGCAGACAAAAAGAAATAACTAAAATGTGAGAACTGAACAAAATTGAAGCCAAAAACCAATACAAAGAATCAATGAAATCAACATGGTTATATTAAAGTATAAATAAGATCAATAGACCAATAACTAGATTAATAAATAAAAATCTGAGAGAAGATTTAAATAAGCATATTCAAAAATGACAAAGGTGACATTACAATCAATCCCTCAGAAACACAAAAGATCCTCGGAGACTATTGTAAACACTCTATGCATACAAAATAGAATGTCCAAAGGAAATGGATAAATTCCTGAAAACATACAATCTCCCAAAATTGAATTGGGAAGGAATTGAAACCCCGAATAGACCAATATCAAATTCTGAAACTGAATCATTAATAAAAAGTCTACCAACCAATAAAAGCCCTGAATCAGATGGATTAAGAGCTGAATTCTACCAGACATCCAAAAAAAGACCTGGTACCAATTCTCCAAAAACTATTCCAAAAAATCAAGGAGGAGGGGCTCCTCCCTAACTCAATGTACAAAGCCAGCATCATCCTAATACGCAAACCTGGCAAAGACACAGTGAAGAAGAAAACTTCAAGTCAATATCCCTGATGAACAAAGATGCAAAAATTCTGAAGAAAATACTAGCAAACTAGTATTCTGTGAATCCAGCAGCACATCAAAAAGTTATAGCACCACAATCAAGTAGGTTTTATTCCTGAAATGCAAGGTTGGTTCAACATACACAAGTCGATAAATGTGATTCACCACGTAAACGGAATTAAAAGCAAAAAGTGTGTGATCATCTCAATAGATGCAGAAAATGATTGTAATAAAATTCAATATCCCTTCATGATAGAAACTCTCAACAGACTAGGCATCAAAGGAACATACCTTAAAATAGTAAGATCCATCTATGTCAAACCCACAGCCAACATCATACTGAATGGGGAAAAGTTGAAAGCATTCCTCTTGAGAACTGAAACAAGCAAAGGATGCCCACTTTTAACATTCCTATATAATATAGTACTGGAAGTACCAGCCAGAGCGATCACGTAAGAGAATGAAATAAAAGGCATCCAAAATCAGAAAATAAATCAAACGATCTCTCTTCACTGATGATCTGATTCTATAACTAAAAACCTTGAGGACTCTGCCTAAAGTCTCCTATAACAGATAATTAATTTGATAAAGTTTCAGGATATAAAATCAATTTAAAAAATCAGTAGCATTTCCATATAGCAAAAATGTTCAAGCTCAGAGCCAAATCAAAGAAATGGCCTCAATTACAATATCCACACACACACACACAAGATACATAGGAATACACGTAACCAAGAAAGTGAAAGATCTCTACAAGGAGAAGTATAAAACACTGCTAACAGAAATCACAGATAACATAACCAAATAGAAAAACATTCCTTGTTCATGAATTAGAAGAATTAATATTTTTTAAATGGCCAAATGGCCATATTGCCCAAAGCAATCTACAAATTCAATGCTATTCTTATCAGTCTAGCAATGCCATTTTTCACAGAATTAGAAAAACAATTATAAAATTAATAGGGAACCATAAAGGACCCTGGATAGTCAAAGTAATCCTAAGCAACATGAGGATTTTAAACACAACATACATAAACACAAACAGATTATATATCTAAGTTATACATAAGGGGAAACTTTTCAATTTAGTAGTTAATCATTTTTTGCATAATACTATGTAATTTGGCATGAGATTAAGCCATTAAATGAAGTTTCTCAATAATGGGTTTCACAGATTAAAGTTTATTATTTTCTTTAATGTGACTAATTTGAACCGTTCATTTAGCAAGAATATGCCTATTATTTTCCAAATCCTAATATTCTTATAATCAAATTACATTATTGTTTTTTAGAATTACATAGAAAGATTTCTGAATATATGTGTGCATAGGTGAATGTATCTTAACTATTATAAAATGGTTAGAATTATAACTTTTAAACCCAAGCCCAGAATTTATATGTCTTCATTACTTTTTAATGCTTGTATTCAATCTCCATTAAGCTAGGTCTTTCACACAGTCATAGGGGACGGTAAATAAAACAATATATAGTAATTTCTACATGGTCTTTCCTACTAGACTCTGCATTTTTCCATAGAGATTTTCTGCTTCTCCAAACTGATCTGCTTAAAAACTCTTCCCTGACCTTTAAACGCTCTTATGGAAGCTGAAGTCAGGATAAAGAGAGATAATTGAATTTTGAACCAAAGTTAGTATGAAAATATAGCCTGGAATTCTTTCTAGGCATTAAATCAAAACAAAATATTGACAATTTAGGAAACCTGAGGCAAAACAGAACTGATAGAAGACACAGTGGCTGAGTAACAGTAGGGAGAGAGAGACCTGGAAAACTCCTGGGACTCACATTCCTGTGCAGACCCCCCAGAGTGTGCCTCGAGAGTAAATAACTCCATTCTATTAAAATACCTTCCCAGACAACGATTAGAAATAGGGTATAAACTCTCCACAAAGGAAAGGAATATGCTCATGTACTGCTCGTTTTGTTTCTTTTTGTTTCGTTTCTAAGTATTGACTGTCTGTCAAGGTGTGTTCTTCCAACAATAGCCCATAGTGTCCATCTTGATAATTATATCTTGATAATTTCATAAATACAAAGATGATTACAGATGATATTTGATGAAGTACAGATTCAAAGCACTATGTTTGGAGAAAAGCAACTTATTCTTCTACTGTTATGGCCATTGAGAGAACATTTTTTAATTTTGTGGTTTATAAGTGAATGAGATCTTTAGAATAGTCACCTGGTTATTACAAAACCTAGCCATAAAAATATTTGCTTTCTTTTCCAACTATGACATTTTATTTTAAAAGTAACTACAACTGGAATACATGACAATATCACTGGACAATGTAATATTTTAGATTATGGACTCCTAATGTTACATTAAGCTAAAAAATACTTATAGAACTTTGTTTTCCACATATTCTACATATACCTTAACAGAACTTCATTTTTTTCCCAGAGCCTCCTTTTAAAAATGGAATTTTAGAACTATGTCTGGAAAACTAAACTTTGGATTTAGAAAATCTTAAATTTTACTATAAAGTTGAACTTGAATAGAATGATGCTATATTACATAATAAAGTAGGTTTGTACTGCATCTACTGCTTTATGAACTACATTTTCATCCAATAGTAAAAATGCTCTCATTTTATTAAAACATAATGATACATGATTTATCATGTATTACAGAATAGGATATTTAATGACTGCATACAATCTCATCAAATGAATACTCTAATGTAGTAAACTGTTCCCCACTGAGCAGTATTGGCATTTAAACTGCTGACTTATTTTTTTCCATTCTTATAATTTTTGTTAACAGTACAGTTCCACTACCACCACTTCCCCATATACATTTATATTTTCCTCTTTATTAAAAGACTGGAAGCCAGAGAACTATGTTTTCCAGAGCTCCTGACAACAGTTGTTCACATTAAATTCTGCCAGTGACAGGCATTTCAGCAGAATTTTGAAGGTGGAGTGAAGGAAGTCACTATTGTTCTTGGGACTGCAGTGGGCAGGCATATTGACCCACTTCCTTGGTGCAAATACGAGATCAGTAACAGTATTCTGTAACTTCCCCAGTTTCTGGTTTACTGAAATGAGCAGTAATTTCCATCACCTCTGCTCCATCAGTAGTTCTGATGATTTTGTAAGCTTCTGATTCTCTGTATTGTATCTCATTCTATTTAAAATATCTAGAGGGGTTTGTGGTCTTCTGAGAAAATCTGAAGCAAAATAGATAGTCATAAATAAAACCATTTAAGTTAAGTCCTGTTTTGTTTTTATGATTGTTTTAATGAGATATATTACAAAAATGAGTGGGTCAAAAAGTAGATTTTTAAGGTTTCTGATATATATTGCAAAAGAGGCTTTCAGAAAATACGTGATACTTTCATTGGCACTATAATATATGAAAGTAACCTTCCCTACATTAATGCCACTCTGTAATGTAGGTGTTTAAAAGGCTCTGCTTAGTGATTGATTGATTGATTGATTGAGACAGAGTGTCCATGCTACAGTGCAGTGTCACCATCTTGGCTCACTGCAAACTCCGCTGCCCCAGTTCAAGTGATTCTCATGCCTCAGTCACCTGCCTAGCTGGGATTACAGGCATACACCATCATGTCTGGCTAAGTTTTGTATTTTTAGTAGATGGGGTTTCACAATGTTGCCCAGGCTGGTCTTGAACTCCTGACCTCAAGTGATGCAGCTGCCTCAGCCTCCCAAGGTGCTGGGATTACAGGTGTGAGCCACTGTGCCCGGTCCTACTTTTTTTTTTAATACAAGTTTAAAAAGTAAATCTAAGCATACTTCTTTAAAGTTGCTTTATGTGCTGTTTCTTTCAGTGAATAGAAGTGTTTAACAAAGAAGCTTGTAAGCATGAGTTGAGAACAAGTTTTTACATTTCTTTTTTTTCTACATTAGTCTTTATTATGAAGAGTTTACATATACAGATTTAAAAGATAATTATATGCATGCTTCCTTTAACATTTTCAAATAATTATTGATATATAATAGTTGTACATATTTATGGGGTAAATGTGAAATTTTAATGAAAGTATACAATGTGTAATGATTAAGTCAGGGTACTAGGGATATAAATCACATCAAGCATTTATTATTTCTTTATGTTAGGAACTTTCCTATTCTACTCTTTTAGGTACTTTGAAATATGCAATAAATAAATTGTGGACTATAGTCAACCTATTGTGCTACCGAACACTAGTTTTTATTCCTTCTAACTGTATGTTTGACCCATGAAGCAACACTTCTTAATCACCTTCTCCCCTTTCCCTTCCCAGCTGCTGGTAAGTATCATTCTACTCTCTATCTCCCTGAGTTCCTTTTGTTTTCAGCTCCAGCGTACAAGTGAGAACATGCTACTTTATCTTTTTCTGTCTGTCTTATTTTACTTAACGTAATGTTCACCACTTCCTTCCACGTTATTAAAAATGACAGGATTTTCTTCTTTTTCATAGATGAGTAATATTACATTAGAAATTGAAGAGGGCACAAAAATGTAAAGATATTCCATGTTTTTAGATTGAAAGAATCAAATTGTTAAAATATTCATACTCAAAGCAATCTACAGGTCTAATGCAATCCGTATCAAAGTACCAATAACATTCTTCATATAAATAGAAAAAATAATCTTAAAATGTATATGGAACCACAAAATACCCAGAATAGCCAAAGCAACCCTGAACAAAAAGAACAACGTTGATAGGCCGGGCGCGGTGGCTCACTCCTGTAATCCCAGCACTTTGGGAGGCCGAGGCGGTGGATCACCTGAGGTTGGGAGTTCAAGACCAGCCTGACCAACATGGAGAAACCCCGTCTCTACTAAAAATACAAAATTAGCCAGGCATGGTGGCGCATGCCTGTAATCCCAGCTACTCGAGAGGCTGAGGCAGGAGAATTGCTTGAACCCAGGAGGCGGAGGTTGTGGTGAGCTAAGATCGTGCCATTGGCACTCCAGCCTGGGCAAAAAGAGCGAAACTCCGTCTCAAAAAAAAAAAAAAAAAAAAAGAACAACGTTGGTGGGCACTCAAAGGCATAGAGTGGTATAAAGCACATTGGAGACTCAGAAGGAGGGAGGGTGGCAGGGGGGATGAGGTATAGAAAATTACATATTGAATACAATGTACACTACTCTGGTGATGGGAGCACTAAAGTATCAGACTACCACTATCCAATTCATTCATGTAACCCAAAAACATTTGTACCCCAAAAGCTCCTGAAATACATATAGCAAAGTTGGAGGCATCACATTACCTGAATTCATATTGTACTACAAAGCTATAGTAATTAAAACAGCATGGTACTGTCATAAAAACAGACACCGAGACCAATGGAACAGAATACAGTGCCCAGATATAAATCTACCCATTTATTACTTTGATATGTTAAACAAGGCAACTTATTGGTACGTTTGTTTCATGCTTAAGAGATTAATGATGTTTTCTTACCTTAGCAACTTCTATTACTTGTAATAGATTTTCTAAATTGCTTAGTATTAACATTTTCCATTTTTTAAAATGAGTTATTTTAGGACAGTTTTAGATTTACATATACTCTGCACCCAGTTTCCCCTATCATTTATTCATTACATTACTATGGTACATTTGTTAAAATTAATGAGGTAATATTGATACATTATATTACCTACAAAATCATAAATATAAATCATCAACACTAGGTACATAGAAACCCAAATTGAGAAACACTGATTTGTGGTTTTTTAATATTTTTTAAAAAATTGATATTGTGTTGAATTGCTCCTTTCATGGAGTTTACTATGGATTTCACTGTTTCATATAGTGGTGTTCCTCATCTTGAGACCCAGCAAATACTTCTTAAGTTTGTTTTCTAGTTTATTTATAGACACATATTTAATTTATTTGCTAAGTACTTTGGAAAATTGAGCAAATAATCTAAATTTACCTTCTCCTTCATTGTGAACCACATCTTCCAGGATTATGTATTAAATAATTAATTTCATCTTCAATTTAAATGCAACACTTTTATACATACTTTTGGAATCTAATTTATTCTATTGACTGATACTATTCTATTTTTGTTTCAATTCCTTACTATTACATTTATTCTAAATTCATATAGTTTTTCATATATATTGGCATAAGCTGCTCTCTTATTTTCTTTCAGAATAATCTATGTCACCCTATTATTCTTCTAGACTAACTATAGAATCATCATGTCTTCAGAATGTCTTTTTGAAATTTTTATTACAATATAATTAAACATAATAATTACTTTGTGGAAAGTTAAGAGCTTCACATTACACACTCTGATGACACAACTTTTCTTTTTAATTTTCTAAGCTATCTTTTATGTCCTTCAGAAAAACTAAGTTATTCGTAACATATTTTCACATCTCCTCCCTACTGCATTAATTATCAGATCTAATTTCTTACATTTTGCTATTACAACCTATTGTTGCTTTATATTCTAGCTGTTACAATTAATAGTAGAGCTTATCAGGGAAACTCAGGATATAGCATTGCAACTATCAATGTCAGGAATACATATTTCAGCTTCCATATCATTTGCAAATTTGAATTCTGTTGCTTTATATTTTTTCCTATTTTTGTTTCAAGAGTACTATCTTGATACCCATGGTAATATTAATGCAAAAGCAAACATTGGAAGGTATTTACTTTAATAATATAGTTTTAAATTATATCAAGAATCTATGTGTATTAAAGTGTTATTCTAAGAAATATTTCTGAACTATTCTCATGGTTTCTGTCATTAGACAATTAATATTAAAATTAAGAGGCTGGGCGCAGTGGCTTATGCCTGTAATCCCAGCACTTTGGAAGGTTGAGGCTGGCGAATCACCTGAGGTCAGGAGTTCGAGCCCAGCCTGGCCAACATGATGAAACGTTGTCTCTACTAAAAACATAAAAATTTTCCGGGCGTGGTGGCGGGTACCTGTAATCACAGCTACTGGGCAGAATCTCTTGAACCTGGGAGGCAGAGTTTGCAGTGAGCCAAGATCACACCATTGCACTCCAGCCGGGGCAACAGAACGAGACTCCATCTCAAAATAAAATTAAAAAATTAAATTAAATTAAATTAAATAACTGCTCTCCCCTGAGTTACTAAAGATTTTAATCAGAAATGAGTATTGAATTTATCAAATAACTTTTCGTGTCAATGTAAATAATTTTGCAAAATAAGTTTACCTATTAATGTATTAATGTGCTGTTGTATATATCTACACAGCTCAATGTAATTTACTTTTTTTTTATTTCAATCTTAGCATCTATAGTCAAAAATGAGTTTGGCTTGAAGCTTTTTTTTCCTGTGGTAGACAATTTTTATCATGTGTAAGAATCAGACTTATGGAGTATTTGAACATAAGAGTTGTTCATCTTTCTCTACAATCTGTAAATGTGTCCATAACAATATGGATCTATTCTTTGAAAGACTGACAATATATATATTTTAAATTATACTTTAAGTTCTAGGGTAAATATACACAATGTACAGGTTTGTTACATAGGTATACATGTGCCATGTTGGTTTGCAGTACCCATCAACTCATCATTTACATTAGGTATTTCTCCTAATGCTATCCCTCCCCAGCCTCCTACCCCCTACAGGCCCGGGTGTGTGATGTTCCCCGCACTGTGTCCATGTGTTCTCATTGTTCAACTCCCACTTATGAGTGAGAACATGTGGTGTTTGGTTTTCTGTCCTTGGGACAGTTTGCTTAGAGTGATGGTTTCCAGCTTCATCCACGTCCCTGCAAAGGATGTGAACTCATACTTTTTTATGGCTGCATAGTATTCCATGGTATATATGTGCCTCTTAATCCAGTCTTCTTCCCGGGGCCTCTCCTAATATCTCTTAAAGAATATTAATTTTTGATCAATGGTTAATGGACAGTTTGACACTGTACCTTTCTTTATCTATAAATGTTTTTTATTTTATTTTGGCAACCTATATTCCCTTCAGAATAATTTGTTTCACACATTTTCAGATTTGTAAAAGAATCATGCATAATATTAATCTCATTATGCATGATACTTTTTACCATTTATTTTCATTTTCTCATGCTTTAAATTGTGTCTCTATTTTCTCTGTTCTAGATTCCATGTTGTAGTTCCATTACTATCTTGGAGCACTTAGATTTCTCATTTTTTTTAATCAGGCTAGATTTTGGATATTAGACTATTTTATTATTTTGGAGACTGTCTTTTATGAGAATTAATTTTTATTTTTTCATTAATTCCTACTTTTATCTTTACTATGTTTTCTTTCATTCTATCTTAAGAATTTTCTTACCCCCATTTAATAAAGCATTAGTTTATTTCCATCTTTACTCTAGTAGTGCAAATATTTATGGTTATAAATCAGTTTATTGGCACAGATATGGTAACATTTTATGTAAAGGACATTTGTTCTATTGTGTAAGCTCGAGTCATTGCTTTTTGCTTGTCTTTTTGCATTTTTGGGGTTTTGCTACAAGAAAAATATTTTATTAGTTTTCCTCCTTTTCTAATGTATTACTTTAATGTACAATGCTATATTATTTATCCCTCTCTAAAAACAAAAAGCAAACAAGAAAACAAAAATGACATTATTTATATCTTGCTGAACTGTGAAAGTGAAATAGACACCCATATTTTGCCCTGCACTGATGTCTATCACCCTGCCCCTATCCAATTTCTATCCAAATTAGGAGGGTTAATAAGCTTCTCCAAGTTTATCTTCTAATTAGTTCCCAGTGACAGTGCTGGTGAGGGTGTCAGGAGATGTTACCATTTGATTCTGTCTCCCCTATGCCTGTGCATTAGGGAAGCTTTTTTCTAACCAGGATCTATGCAGAAGGCGGTGTTACTGACATTGCTTAAGGTAGTATAACTGCAGAAACCAGGATATAATATTTCTCAAGAATATAATAACTATGAGAATAAAGATAAACTGGGCAGGAGAGTTAAATAAAAAAGAGCTTCTCTTAGCATCATCTCCATTGTCTCGGTTGATGAGCCATTCATGCCTTCAAAATACCAGAAACAGACTGGGTGTTTGGGACAGGGATGCTTATTTTAATATTCTTTACTAATAACGTGTGTAATAAATATTGAAGATCCCTGAAGGAATTCTAAGACATTGTTCAGTATTTCCTAAAAGGTAAGTAGGCAAATTAATTATTGTGTTCATTATTCAGACAATGTTTTAGATATAGAGTAGACCTCCATTCTTCTGTAGTCATTTCTGAGAAAAGGCCTCTCTCTGATCCTCAAAACACTGTCCCACATCCTGGCCGATGACGGAAATCATGTTAGAATTAGGCTTTAGCCTCTGTTGAATGTAAGCATCCCTGTAAAGAATCGATGATTAAGCCAGTGTTTCTGTACCGTTTAAGTCCATCTTCACTCTTCTAAAATATGTCAATATTAAAACACTAACAGGACCCTCAGTTGAGAATACTTCAATTATGTAGACATCTCAACCATGCATTTTTTGAGCTTTGTATTTTATAGTTCATCTTACAAAAACAAGCAGAGAAAGACAACGAAGACTTTCTTTCTCCATACAAATGTAAGATGACATTATTTTAATGGGTAGGCTTTATAGAATGACCTATTTTAACGTTACACCCGTGAATTCCTCCCTGCTGCATACACAGAACATATGCATGTTGGGAGAGAATTCTCCATGAGTCTGTTGCTTTTCTGCCCTTATGAGCAGAGACACTAATCATCTTTTGTTCTGGACACTTTCTAAAAATCTTTTTATAGTGAACCACTTTGGAAGGTAGAAATGGTGGCATCTGCCTGTGCAGAATGAAGGCATATTTGCTGTCCACTAGAACAAAGATAATGTCCCTGTGGGGTATATGTTGGGCAGCTTTGGCTGCACTCCTTTATAAAAGATTTTGGTTTCCTAAGCGTGAGACCTCTCTCTTGAAATCCACCCTGCTGGGTGCAGACCCTGTGAATTAGGGCTCAGGGAATCCATGAAAATGTTGATATTCTGTCCACTATTGCTATGAGCAATAAGCTGTCCTTCATCCCTGACCCAGAAGCCATGTCTTCTACCAGCATCCGTGGAGCTGTCGCAGGAGTTAGCAAGCTTGTTGGTTTGTAAGCAGAGTGAAATCTCAGCCCTCTCACAAGTCTTGACATTGCTCTGTCTAAACCGCAGTTTCAAGATGCTTTCATGGAAGTCATTTATTTATTTACTGATTTTCTTGAGTGCTGGTTGTCACGGGGGCAACAGGGGAGAAGCAGCAGTGGGTAAAGAGAACACCAGGTGCCAGAGGGAAGAAAAGGGGGCATAGCAAGTGGTGAGAAAGGAAGAAGGGGATGGCGGGCGGAGGGGGAGGCTGGCTGAGGCTCTGAGAGCCAACTCAATCCACTTCACGGTTGCACCTGAGTGTGGCTGAAGGTGAAGCACTTGCTCCTCAGAAGCATAAAGCAGCCCTGTTACCATGTGTTTATATTAGTTCTCACTTGAATCCACTCCTTCAGATTAAAAATAAGACAACCATCTGTAGCTAATTCCACATTTCTGGAGATGATGAAACAGAATATTTTTTTTCAAAAGAAAAGATAATCGAGAACTAATTTTCTAGCTTCTCAAATACGTTTAGGCTTTCCTAGATGTTTCCGTATATCCTCTGCTTTTCTCAAGGAAGCATGCCAGTGTAATTGTAACAGACGAACTTCATTTCTCTAAAGGATCTCAATATTCATCCACAATCTCCAAGGAAACACTTAGCTAGCAATATAAAACAACAACAAACCCTACAAAAAGACTTAATCTTGGGGAAAAAAAAAAACACTCTGTTCAATCAAAACTTAGAAAAGGCTGCATTTGAAGAGAAGGCATGTAATGTAAAATATCCATTTAAAAACCAGCAGGAGATTGTTATGTGTATGAATAATTACTAAATGAGTTTGAAACGCAATATACTATTTTAGCTGTCATAGTATATTACCTGAAAATGAAAGTTTTGCATTTCTTAATGTCTATCACTTTAAGTTGAATTTATTTTCATACGGCGTCTTGCTGTGAAATATTAATACTATTAATTATATAGATTAATAATCCTTAGACTGTGAGGAGAACCTGTATTTGCCCTTAACTCATGCTATGATGCTAAAACCTTGATTAGGGCTGGGGGCAGTGGCACACACCTGTAATTCCAGCACTTTGGGAGGCCAAGGTGGGCAGATTACCTGAGCTCAGGAGTTCAAGACGAGCCTGGGCAATGCAGTGAAACTCCTTCTCTAATAAAATACAAAAAATTAGCCGGGCGTGGCAGAGTGCACCTGTAGTCCCAGCTACACGGGACGTTGAGACAGGAGAATTGCTTGAACTCAGGAGGCGGAGGTTGCAATGAGCTGAGACCACACCACTGCACTCCAGCCTGGGCGACAGAGCATGACTCTGTCTCCAAAAAAAAGAAAGAAAGAGAGAAAAAAATCCCTTGATTAGCTAGTTAGAGGGCAATATTCCAGGCCATTGATCTTTCTGGTTAAATTCTGGCTCAGCTCTGGTTATCCACAATCACCCATTCCTTCTTCTTGTAAATCTTGTAAATCTTCCAAAAGTTTGTTGTTGCAGTTTCTTGTTGTAATAAAGACATTTCAATGAATTTATAACAGTCTTTCCTTGATAAATAAGAATGATTCCAGGTTTTAGGTTCATTATTCATATGACAAATTATCACTGAAAATTACTATAAATAAATTACTATAAAAAATTACTATAAAGTGTACAGGATTAGGAGGCATCTGAGTAAGCTTCTGGAATGTAAATTCAAAGTTCATTTGGTAAACAACAAAACAGCAGTGATGGTAAAATCCACAAATTGCAATTTGTCTTTGTTTCCAAATAACAACAACAATTTCAATAAAGAAAATTGGAAACCAGCCTGGCGCTGTGGCTCACACCTGTAATCCCAGCACTCTGGGAGGCCGAGGCCGGTGGATCACCTGAGGTCAGGAGTTCGAGACCAGCCTGGCCAACATGGTGAAACCCTATCTCTACTAAAAATACAAAAATTAGCTGGGCCTGGTGACAGGTGCCTATAATCTCAGCTGCTGTGGCAGATGAGGCAGGAGAATTGCCGGAACCCGGGTGGCAGAGGTTGTGGTGACCCGAGATCGCACCATTGCACTCTAGCCTGGGCCTATGAGACTTCGTCTCAAAAAAAAAAAGAAAAAAAAAAAAAAAAAAGGATATTGGAAACCAACTATGCTGGCATTTTGGTTAGCCAAGTTTTACTTAAAGCTTTTCTTTAGGCAGTGTTAAGACATTTTATATATTCCATTTTACAAATAAATGTTTGAAATAGATATTTTTAAAGTAAAATAGATTTATCAATAAGTTTTTGAAATAATCAAGTTTTTCATTTGTCTTTAGTCATGAACTTTTAAAAAGTATTTTTAAAGAATCATAGTAATTTTTCAAGTATTTAGGCGTGCAATGTTACATTACCAAGTTTCTGAAGTCACTTTTGCATAAGTCTTAATAAAAATTTTCTGCAAAAGTCTTCAAATAATTTAAACTTTAGAGCTCAAAATTTTTGGACAATTTTAAAGAAGAAACAAAAGTTACTGAAAGAATACTGAATTACCTCAACATCTTAGAAAACAAATATTTTCATAAAGTTATCTTTGAAACAAATATAACACTATTGAAGTAAATGTTTTATTATCCTTAGACATTGTTTATAAGTTAGAAGAGTCAGGCAAAACATGTGCACTTCAAAAATCAATTATCACACCAAATTTTCTAATTTACGCAGAGTATTACTGAATATTCTCTATCTTCTGAAAAAACCTGTCCATTGGTTTGTTAATAGCAGCATAGATGTGGGTGAATTGTCTAATTTCCTGCCAATTGCTTCCCTTTTTCTCCAGCAAGAGATCTCCTATTACTTATAGTATTAACGATAGCTCTGAAATTACTCCTTATCTTTCTTATTCAGAGATAGTGTTAGCAGTGGAGGGTGTCCAGGTTCTTGGCATTTTGAAAAAAGAATTGGACAAAACGCACAAACAAGAGCAAGAAAAGAATCAAGCGACAAAAGCAGATTATTTATTGAAAACGAAAGTACATTCCACAGGGTAGGAGCAGGCCCAAGCATAGGGACTCAAGGGCCCGTTTACAGAATTTTCTGGGGTTTAAACACCCCCTAGAGGTTTTCCATTGGTTACTTGGTGTATATCCTGGGTAAATGAAGTAGTGGCCTGTGATTAGTCTGATTGGTTGTGGAAAGCAACCAAGCAGAGGCTGAAGTGGAGTTACAAAGTTATACTCCTATGCAATCATCTGATTGGTTGCAGAAAACAACCAATCAGAGATACTTTCAATTTTCTCTCTGCCACACAGAAAAGGAGGGGGGCTTGCAAAGGGCGTAGCCTCCAGTCCTTTTGTTACTTAGGTGTGGAAAGTTGGGGTTTTTCTTTTGATTTACTTCTAGGAAGTCCACGTGAATCAGCCTTGAATCAGCCTTAGGTTCCCTGCCTCCAGACCCTATTCTCCCGCTTCAACAGGAGTATATTAGTAATTAGGAAGTCACCTGTGGCAGCAAATCTTGAGGATCACACTGTGTTTTACCCTCCACCAAATTTTTTGAGCCTCACCATTGCACTGGCCTGCACACTCTTAGCTGTATATTTTCCGCGTCATTCAGTAGTTGCTTTTTCATGCTTGTGCCATTCTGTAATTTGTGATACTGCAGGAAAGTGACAGAGGAAGTTGTATTTTCTGGTAGCTGCAGGGATGACTGGTTCCAGATGACCAGTTCTCAAGTGGGCATGAAAGACTGTCAGGAGTGCTTAAGCGAAGTTTTATTCCTTTGTGTTCAGGCAGGGATGCATATTTGCACTCTTCACTCAAGAAGAGATTTAAAGTGAAGATTACATTGAACTTAATGCAGTGTTTCTGCATCCTAAGGCTTCAAATGCTTTATATCATACGAATTCATCCTTTAGACAAGACTGTGGCAAAAATGGAAAGTCTTTGATATTTGTGTCTTAACAAAAGTATTAAAGGAAAGCATGGTTCATTCCTAGCTAATATTTTAATTTTAGCAAATTCAGCACACATTTGCAAGGTGGGCCTGATGTTATCTACAGAATAATCTGTCCAGCATATAGTTGTCATTCTGATCTAAAATGGTAGCCATCATTGAAAATATGAAAAATTTAAGTTTTCTATATTAGTTGCATGGGCTGCCATATCAAAGCACCATAGCGGTGGTTTAAACCATAGACATTTATTTTCTCACAATTTTTGAGGCTAGAAGTCTGAGACCAAGTTGTGAGCAGGATTGGTTTCTTCTAATGTCTCTCTCCTTGCCTTTTAGATGGCAAACTTCTGCCTGTATCTTCACATGGTCTTTCATCTGTATGGGTCTGTGTCCTAAGTTCCTCGTCTTACAACGACTCAAGTTTTACTGTATTACAGTATATTCCTATAACATCATTTTAATTTAATTACCTCTTTAAAGAATATAACTACAGTCAAATTCTGAGTTACTGGGGCTTAGAGTTCCAAGCTCCCTTTAATATAAATGTTGGGGTGGGAGGGACACCATTTAGCCCATAACAACTAGAATCCAGATTGCTGGCTACTCTTAAAACCCCATCGTCTCATCACAAAAACTCCTTAAATTGATGAACAACTTCAGCAAAGTCTCAGGATACAAAATCAATGTGCAAAAACTGCAAGCATTCCTTTACACCAACAAGAGACCAGCAGAGAGCCAAATCATGAACTCCATTCACAATCACTACAAAAAGAATAAAATGCCTAGAAATACAGCTAACAAGGGATGTGAAGGACCTCTTCAAGGAGAACTAAAAACCACTGCTCAAGGAAATAAGGGAGGACACAAACAAATGGAAAAACATTCCATGCTCATGGATAAAAATATCATGAAAATGACCATACTGCCCAAACTAATTTATAGATTCAATGCTATTCCCATGAAACTACTAGCGACATTCTTCACAGAATTAGAAAAAAAAAAAAAAAAACCTATTTAAAATTTCATATGGAATCAAAGAAGACCCCGTATAGCCAACACAATTGTAAGCAAAAAGAACAAAGTTAGAGGCATCACGCTACCTGACTTCAAACTATACTACAAGACTACAGTAACCAAAACAGCATAGTACTGGTACCAAAACAGACACATAGACCAATGGAGCAGAACATAGACCTTAGAAATAACACTACACATCTACAACCATCTGATCTTTGACCAACCTGCCAAAAACAAGCAATGGGGAAAGGATCTCCTATTCAGAAAATGGTAATGGGAAAACTGGCTAGTCATATGCAGAAAACTGAAACTGGACTCCTTCCTTACACCTTATACAAAAATTAATTCAAGATGGATTAAAGAATTAAATGTAAAACCCAAAGCCATAAAAACCCCTGAAGAAAACCTAGGCAATACCATTTAGGACATAGGCATGGGCAAAGACTTCATGACAAAAATGCCAAAAGTAATTGCAACAAAATCCAAAATTGACAAATGGGATCTAATTAAACTAAAGAACTTCTGCACAGCAAAAGAAACTTATCATCAAAGTGAACAGGCAACCTACAGCATGGGAGGAAATTTTTGCAATCTACACATTTGACAAAGTTCTAATATCAGGAATTTACAAAGAACTTAAATTTACAAAGAAAAAAAAAAGCATAAGAAGTGGGCAAAGGATATGAACAGATACTTCTCAAAAGAAGACATTTAGATGGCCAACAAACATATGAGGAAGAGCTCAACATTGCTCATCATCAGAGAAACACAAATCAAAACCACAATGAGATACCATCTCATTCCAGTCAGAATAGCAAATATTAAAATGTCAGCCAACAGTAGATGCTGGAGAGGATGTGGAGAAATAGGAGCACTTTTACACTGTTGGTGGGAGTGTAAATTAGTACAATCATGTGGAAGATAATATTCCTCAAGGATCTAAAACCAGGAATACTATTTGACCCAGCAATCCCATTACTGGGTACATATGCCAAAAAATAGAAAACATTCTACTATAAAGACACATGCACACATATATGCAGCACTATTTACAATAGCAAAGACATGGAAGCAACCCAAATGCCCATCAATAACAGACTAGATAAAGAAAATGTGGCACATATACACCATGGAATACTAGGCAGCCATAAAAAGCAATGAGATCGTGTCCTTTGCAGGGACATGGATGAAGCTGGAAGCCATCATCCTCATCAAACTAACAAAGGAACAGAAAACCAAACTCTGCATGTTCTCACTCATAATTGTGACTTGAACAATGTGAACACGTGGACATAGAGAGAGGAACAATACAAACCAAGGCCTGTTGGGGGTTGGGGAGTGAGGGGAGGGAACTTAGGGGATGGGTCACCACCATGGCACACATATCCTATGTGATAAACCTTTTCATTTTGAACATGTATCACCCTTTTTTTTTTAGGAGACCGAGGTGGGCGGATCATGAGGTCAGAAGATCGAGACTATCCTGGCTAACACATTGAAACCCCGTCTCTACTAAAAAAACACAAAAAATTAGTCAGGCGTGGTGGTGGGTCCCGTAGTCCCAGCTACTTAGGAGGCTGAGGCAGGAGAACGGCATGAACCCAGGAGGTGGAGCTTGCAGTGAGCCAAGATTGTGCCACCACACTCCAGTCTGGGCGACAGAGTGAGACTCTGTCTCAAAACAAACAAACAAACAACAACAAAACAATCCAAGGTAGTTCTTGGTATTCATTCTTTCTAGTGTTTAAATCCACTTTCCACAGTATTGTCATTATGAGCTTTCTAAATCTCATATTTATTTTTTTTAAATTATCCCCACTCTCTTCCTCTTGACTTCTAGACATTCTGATTCCTTTGAAGGGCATAGAAGTGTTGTAATCTTACCCCTGCGTATTCATTCATTCTCTCCTTCTGCTTTGCAACTGCTGTTCTTTATGTCTGAAATTCCTTGCCTACATTCCTTTCATTCAATTTGTTTCCTGGCTGACTCTTGTTTCTCTAACATAACTCTAATGTCACTGACCCTGGCGGGGCTTCCATGAGCTCCCCATCCGAGGTTGTATACCTCATACAGTCTCCATGTTCCCTCAGTGCTCTGTGTATCTCTAAATTGTGACTCTTACAAAAATTCACTTAAACAGTTTAGTTATCTATTGCTTCACTAGAATGTGATTCCTTGTGGGCTGTACGTTTCTTCTCTATGTTTTCAGGGTTTAGCCCAGTGCACCCCAGAAAGCAGAGGCTTAACACTACTTTTGAATGAACTAATAAAATACATAAATAGATTAATCTACACAACAACTTCCCAGAAGGTATCATTAGCAGCCTGTTCTACAGGCTTAGACAGACCTTGGTTTGAAATCCAGCTCATTGCCAACTTTTAGCTATATTAACTTGGACGAGTTCCCTAATAGCACTAAACTTCCATTTATTTATCTGAAAAATTGGCATTAAATATACTTCACTGTGCTTTATGAGGTTTTAGATAGAAAAATACATGAATAACCTTGAATTTTGTGAGCAAGCAAAATAATTACTAATAGCAATGAGTAATTAACTAATAATATCACTGTGAAGTATAATTAAATATTATATTATTGTCACACAATGAAGAAGCCAAGATCGCAACCCAGGTTGTCCAGCTACCACTGCTTTGCAAGGCATCTTTTCCGAGATATCTAGTGATATAATTGGTAGACTGTGAAAATACAATCCTGTTCACTAAATAATTCTTTTCTGGATTAGTCTGGAGTAAAACCAGTAAGTTGGGCCCATTACAGTCAAATAGAACTACAAAGAAGAATCTAATCATCCACTAATCACAACTATATTTCCAACTTTAGAAAGCATTGTAGTTATTTGACAGCACAAAAATCAATCCGAACATGTAATTCCTCAAAATGCCAAATGATACTGAGTATGACCAGTGAATTGGAAAACAAATGTAATAAGAGAAAGGAAAGGGAACAAGTACTCTGAGGAATTTGACAGTTCAGGGAAGAAGGAAAGTAGAAGGGAAACCCAGGGCTGCAGTGCCATTTTTTATTTTTTTTTCTTTAAGATAGAATGTATTAGAGCTGTGGTTCCCAAATGTTAGCCTGTTTCTGAGTCACCTGGAGAGGGCGGGGAAAACATAGAATACTGAACTGTACCCCAGAGTTTGTGATGCGATAGGTTTGCAACGGGTCCAGATAATTTGCATGTTTAACAAGTTCCCGGGACCACACTGAGAACTAACGGATTAGAATATAGAAGTAGGCAGATGGAACTTTTAGGAGAAAGAGGGTATAGTCGTTGGGTAAAATTTCAGTGTTATGGGACAAAAGACACAAAGAGAAGAAGTTATATTAGAAAAAAAGAAGGATCACTTCTTCATGGGAGGCTGGAGGAACAGACTAGGGAAAGGCAGCTGACTGGGATTTTATCAGAAGGTGAAGAGTATAACGTATCTGACCACTGCGGAAAGTTGTTAACAGCTTGAATAGAGAAAAGGACATTACTTCCTTCATGCTTTGGCTGGTGTTGAGAGTGTTGCTGAGACCAAATTACTATTTTACTTCAATTTTATTTTAATTATTCATGTATTTATTTACTAATTGACATATATGAAGCAACCTTAGAAATGGTGGCTCATTTCTAAATTATTATTTTTGTACATTATAATCATGTTTATACCTCAAACAATATACACCCTTCACTCCCAAAGTGTTAGCACTCATTTTTGGCAGCCTAGCTTACAAATAGGACAGGACAGAATCTTCTGGAATAAAATTCAGTTTTGTTTTTTTAAAAACAGAGTTGCCCATGCTCTTGTTATCTTGTTTACACTTTTCGATCTGTGGCAGTGTTACGCAGATGGAGTTAAGAAATTTGTAGGGTTTAAATTTTGTTTAATTCCTGAAGGGTTTGGAGATTTGGAGATCTTTAGAGCTAATTAGAAATCTAAAGGCAAAAAAGAAAACAAAATGAAGAAGAAATAGAAAATCTAGACTATATTGTTCTTTTCCCCTGCAGAAATAGGATTTTTCACTGTCCTATATATAAATGTCTTCCATAAAGCAAACCAGACAAAATCTCCAGGATATCAAATCATTAGGCAGTTTCCAGAGTCCTAAGACATGACTGTACCCTTTCACTTAAATTGTGGCTCACACCACATGCCACCAGGAAAATGAGCCACATCCTCCCCTCCTGTTCCCTCCAAGCAGCGGTCATAGAATTGTGAGCACAGCCCGTCAAGCCCATGAACTTTGCATTTTTACACAGGGCTATTTACTTTGACTTTAGGATTTGATCTTTTGTCTTCTGATAAAAGTGACATTTAACTTTAATGCAAATGTTAATGAAAATTGGTGTTCATCTTACTCCCTGAATAACATTTCATATAGGCTCCTGTGAAATATACTATATTAGAGGTTAGGAACCCATCACCTTCTAGCTATGTCTTGGGCTGGACACTTAACCTTCTCTAGACTTTGGTTTCTAATTCACAGAATCTGAGGGGTGAAATATACTGGACTCTTCAACTCTGTCTGGGCCTCTCCCACCCTGTCTCTATGATTCTAGACTGTACACGATGAGTCATTTTACAGCCCCTTCTCTTCTTCTTTTTCTTTCTTTCTCATTTAGAGTATTTCATCTAATATATATGTCTTTAAATCTTCCAAGTTAGAGTCCTGATTTTTTCCTTATTTGAATATAGTCCTTTGGAAACCATAATGGGCTTACACCAGGAAAGTGACAATATTCAACCCAAGCATTATATCACAATCATTTTTCTGTCTTCTAAGATCAGTTCAGCTAACATTTTTCCTATTTCCTTCACAAAGCACTTTATGTAAGTATAATGTTACAGTGAGTTTAATCTGGCTAACAGTGACATAGTTTAATGCTTCATAAAATCTGCAGTTTGCCAGCCAACTGAATGCTGCAAACTAACTGACAAGGTGATGAGTACCTCATTGTTCATGGTGATTTATGCAAAATGATTATAATTAATTTTTTTTTTCTCCAGGAATTGCCATGACTAGAATGCATATCAGTATATCCAGCCCTCAAGACAACACCATTGCGAAGCTAATGTCACATTCTCTGTTCACTGCTATGGAAATTATATGCAGATGATGTGTGACAATGACCCAAAGAACAATTGATAAAAATTTCTTACTCTGATATTCTCGTAGTCAGAATATTGCAATACACCTTATTCCCAGAGAAACTCTCGTTCTGTGACATGGTTCCAGTAACACAAGAAAACTAAAAACAATATTGATATTTCTCTTTTGATTTCTGAACACATTAAGAAAACAAGTTCTGATACTATCTTGCAAGCTTCTCCAAAACTTACTCCAGACAACTTAAAGTGAAAAAAATACATAAGTAGTGACTCCCTTAAATTTAATTATACCACAACATGACGAGGAAGATGAATTCTGCCTCTTGTTTATCTGAAGGGCAGTGAAATGGTCATGAGGAGAATGTTCTTTTTATGCTAGGATCCTGGAAGAGCTTCTTGCAACTCTATATGTGATAGATGACATGCCAGACAATGGACTGAATACATTTGGGATACAAATACCCCTGGAAGGTAAAGATATCCAAAAAGTGGTGTTAATGTGAGCAAAGATTGGAAGTCAGAGTAAGGAGAAGATTAAAAATTTTGTTTCTTTTTTTAATGTATTTCTCAAAATGATTAATCAAACCTTTCGTGGTATATCAATTGATAGTAATAAATGTATGCATACAGATGTGTGTATTTATAGAGATATGTATAGAGTTATTTATATATAAACAATATATTAATGTTAGTACAAATCACCACTTAGT
This sequence comes from Theropithecus gelada, assembly GCF_003255815.1. NCBI lineage: Eukaryota > Metazoa > Chordata > Mammalia > Primates > Cercopithecidae > Theropithecus > Theropithecus gelada. The sequence continues at coordinate 171,548,076 of NC_037670.1, read as the reverse complement.
TGTGCAGTAACTGTTATGTTTCCTGATACTTCCTCAGCAGAGTTCTGAGGATAGAATATTACCCTATCTGTACATTGTAGGTAATCAGTATTACAAGCGTAATACATGTAACTCTACATGTGATTTTCTGCACTATTTCCATATATCAGTTAGAAAGTACTGAGGACTTGTAATGTTATATGTCCTGTAGATGTAGTGTGGAAAGAAGTCAAAACATGTTTTTCTGTAAGATGATTATTTGCATTTATGCCAGCAAAATAAAATACTATGTATAATTTTATAATATAAAATGTTGTCCGTTAGATTTTCTAATTCTTAAAATAGTTATTTATTTTGCTTAGGAGAGAAATTTCATATAGCATCTATGGAAAAGGACATGCAACAGTAAAAAAAAAAATAAATAAAAGGAAAAAAGAATGTAGGTACCTGACAAGTTGTCAAGTGTTCTGTTTTCTTTACAACTGCAGGGAACTCTGTACAAATGAGATCACTTGAGGGTTTACAGAAAGTGGTAATTAATCATTTTGGAGTTATTTGGATTCCTTTAATTGGCAAAACAAAACAATGCTTCTGGTAATTTTGTGATGCTATCCCCCAAACAAGAAGTGTATATTAACACAATTTATAAAAAGAATAATCTCTAAAATTATTCACATTTTTTTCCATTTATAAATTATTTCCCTAGCTCATATCACTCACATCAAATTATTCTTCTTTATTCCCGTGATGCAAACCCTACTGCATATTTCAGTGTGCTTTTGCTCTCATCCAGATTAGCTAACTGCATATGGCTCCCACGGACTTCTTCCTTCTCCACTTCAAAATATCTTTGCACCTTGAACTACTTCCTCCTTCTCTTTACTTTCTACTGTGAGGGACAACCAAAGAAAACAACCCAAAAACTTCCACTGTCAGACTGAACCTTTATTTCATCCTGTATTTTGCATTTACAGAAGCCCAACCTGGTGCTTTCTCTCAGGGATATGAGAGGATAATTCATCGTATAATTCTTGCTGGCTACTTGGGGATAGTCAATGTCATAGCTCTCCCTCTTCTATCAATATTATGTCCTTACTATTACCTACCACAAAATATCATGTGTGTATGTGAAGTACCTTGTGAATAGTATCAAAATATCCTCCTTGACTGGCTTTGAACTTCTCAACTGGCTACTGTTTTCTGGACTCTCCACATTTCCTTCACCCATATCGTGCTGTCCTTGGTCTTGCCCATTCCTGCCCACACACATCTGCAAACCCCTAAATCCTTGCCTCCTGTTTCAAAGGTGAACACCCCTCTGCATTCTCAGCATTTTCCTTGGGACATGCACCTCCGCTCCAAGCATTAACTGAATGAAATGAGCCCTTTTCTGAATACTATTATACTGTTTCCCTCAAAACCTTCCCCAGTGAAAGTTGTTCATTTTCAAGGCCTTTTTCTCCCACCCCACCATCAGCTCTGCCTTAAGCCCATGCCACAAGGACCCAGTTTCTCTCAGGTCAACATTCTACTTCCTGGTATCAACTCCCAGGATCTTTTAGTCACTCCCTTCTTGGGAGTTCGTTTATATGACCACAACTCAAACTTTCTCATTTAAAAAAACAAAATGAGAGAAAAGGAAAAACACATAGACATCAACCACCAATGAAATCAATGCTTCTGAATCTTTACACTCAAAGGTTGTTCCATGCTCTGTGGTCTCCAGGTCCTTCCTGATCCTCCCAGGTTTTTCCTCCTCACCCAGCCTAACAACCTGGTATATGGCTGAGAGGATACACTCACTAGGACTCTAGATTCTCTCATCTTCCAGATCTTTTTTTGCACATGGTGTGTCAGTCTCTAAACCTGGTAAAATGCAATCATCCATCCTATGCTTTATTCAGCTCTACTACAGGAAGCTAACCAATTCTCTGGGGAGTGGGCAGAAACAATGACTGATTCCATTACAAATTGATGTTGGCCAATCTCAGCCAGGTCTGCAATCGTTGTCACTAGTCCTTTTCCATCCATAGTTAGCTCTCCAGTATTGCTTTCATGCACCATTTCAACTCTATTCTCAGTCCAAGATCAACAAATTACCTTTTTGAAATTTGAGAGAAAAAAAAAAAGCAAAGCTTTCCCAAAATGCATTTTAATTTCTTTCTCATTTAATTAGTCCTTTTCTTTTCCAACACAAGATACATAGGAAAGGAAAACAATATCCATATTCTATTTAGAATATGCTGGATACTAAGCACGTTGACTTTAGATTCTAAAAAATTCAATTCTTAATATGTAACATTGCAATATAGGTATCATCTCAATTTGTATAAATGAGAAAACAGTCTAAGGAAGTTAAATAATTTATCCCAGGTCACTGTCTTGGTAGGAAAATCCCTGGTCAATACCCTCTGTGCAAACATTCTCAGGACACCGCCACCATCCACTTCCCCTTCCATTACCATCTAACACAGAAACTTCTCTTTGTAACCAAGTTCCTGTTCTTCAGTCACAAGCACTAAAAGAGTTATACATTGTCAGCATTAGATATAAAAAACTGATGCACAAAGATTAAAACACAGTAGTTTGAATATGTCTAACACTTGTTACATAAGATGTGCTTGGTTTCCCCAATATCTTTGAAAAAAAGTTGTAAGCCCCTTGAACTTGGGAAGCCAAGTTCTGAAGTATGAGTGTTTTCTATGTATCTGAGCAACCGAGCCCATTTGCCAGACTAAACTTGGCAAAACCCAAGAATAAGTCAACGTGGCTTCATAAGGAAGAAACACCTCATGGCAACAGGACATGGCTCTGTTCTCTGCAGATGGTCTTCCTGTGAACTCACAAAGAACTTTGGTTTTTGAAGATCCTTAGACCATGCTAATGATTCCATCTTCCCTTCCCTATCACCATCCGCCTGGTATGTTACACCTGGAGTGGAGAGAAACTCCTGGACTGTTCTCTTTAGCCCCAAATCTTCCCTTCAATTTTCTACAAGGCCTTTGGAGGCCTAGAGGCAGTGATGAATGTCCCTTATACCTGCTCTACACCTAGTGAGCCTACATTTCTGGGAAAAAGTTTCTCATAAACAACCGGAAAATTAGTTCTTACATAGATTAACTTATATACAGTCACCTAGGGGGTCAATATAAGCTATGGAGTACAACCGTTTATTCTAAAACCCATGTTGTTTATGTTAAACTCTTGTTTCCAAGGAGACAATCAATTCACACCCTATTTTTTTAATGAATATCTCCTAAAAGTTACTATTCTGTATCCTCTCTCTAGTGCCCTCTCGGAGGGAAAGAGTATCTGCTTGTTCTTTTCTTTTTTTCTCTCACTTTATTTATTTATTTATTTTATTTATTTGAGATGAGGTCTCACTTGGTCACCCAGGCTGGAGTGCAGTGGCCCAATCTCAGCTCACTGCAACCTCCACCTCCTGGGCTCAAATGGTCCTCCTACCTCAGCCCTCCAATTAGCTGGGACTGCAGGTGTGCACCACCATGCCTGGCTAATATTTTATATTTTTGGTAGACACAGGGTTTCACCATGTGACCCAGGCTGATCTTGGACTCCTGAGCTCAAATGATCCATCCACCTTGGCCTCCCAAAATGCTGGGATTACAGGTGTGAGCCAGCACAACTGGCCTTTTCATTTTATAATTTTTCTTTTCCAAATTTTATTTTAGAATCAGGGCGTACATGTGCAGGTTTTTACAAAGGTATATAGTGTGATGCTAAGGTATGGGGTATGACTGGTAGTGAGCGGATATCCAACAGGCAGTTTTTCAGCCCTTGCCCCAATCCCTCTCTTTCTGCTGTAGAAGTCCCCAGTGTCTATTGTTCCAATATTTATGTCCCCAATGTTTAGTTCCCACTTGTAAGTGGGAACATGTAGTATTTGGTTTTCTGTTTCTAGATTAGTTCACTTAGCATAATGGCCTCCAGCTGCATCCATGTTGCTTCAAAGGACATAATTCTGCTCATTTTATGGCTACCTAGTATTCCATGGTGTTTGTAGACCCTATTTTCTTTATCTGGTCTACCGTTGATGGGCACCTGAGTTGATTCTCTGTTGTCCCCGCATTGGGTCTACTCTTCACTCAGTACCTCTGGCAGGAACTTGGGAGCCTCTCTATCTTTATGCCTCCAACTCATGCCTTACTACTTTATGTTCATAGACTTCAGACATTCCTCACCCACAGCACTCTCTCTCCATCTCCACCACCACTGTTTCAGACCTACCTGAACTCCTGCAGCAGCTTAATCACACTCTCCGTGTTTATTCTTTCTCCCCAGCCCATTCCCCACAGCTTCACCATCACTGACATTCTGAAAGCAATCCTCCTTATATGCCAGCCCTAAAGCTCTGCTTTTCAAAGTGATTTCCACCTGAGCATTTGCTAGACGGAAAATGTTTAGGCTCCACTCATAATTATTGAGTCAGAAATTTTGAGAACGGGGCCCAGCGACCTGCAGTTTAACAAGTCCGCCAGTGATAACAATACGCACTACAGTTTAAGACCCACCGGTCAGCCCGAAAAGATCAAGTGCCTTCTTCACTGGAACCAAACCTGCATGTCTATCCTTAGCACTGCTGTTCCTGCTTTCACTTTTCCTCTGCTTCTGCCATGCCAGAAGGCCCACTATGCTCACATCCTCCAGGTCCTTGGTTCTCTCCATATCTCTACGCGGACAGTTTTCGGTGGTGACACATCTTTTCTACCTTCTGTTTGCCTAAGTTTATGTGTCAATATTTCTGTGAAAATTTTCCACTGTCCAGTGTGTACTTTTTACATAGCTCTCTCGGCACTTTCTACTCCAATGAGAACAGGGTCAGTGCTGTGCTCTTCCCTCTATAAAGGGTCCAAATGGAGAAAGACAGAATAATGGTTAAAGGAAGGGGCTTTGGAGCTACAGTACAGACCTGAACTCTAGCTATGTCTCTCAAGAACTGTGTTTCTTGGCTTCTCTAAACCTCAGCTTCCTCACCTTTAAAATGAGGGCAATAATAAATGTCTCAAAAGTTTGCTTCAAAGTAAATGAGATAATTTACATGAGACACATAACAGAAAAGATCTTCTATGCCTTTAAAAATATTCTATTATGTAATACTTGATACAAAAGAATCTATATATTAATAATTGGATTATATAGTTAAACAAGTCCTCTTGAGTCTGTGACCCAACAGGACAATTCAGTATCAGCATTAAGATTGATGCTCCCAGTGTCTCCTTCCCTTCCCATCTTCTTCACTTTCACCCAGAATAACTATTCTGAAATGTAATATTTTCCCTCTCTTCCCTTTCAAAATGTAGTTTCAACATATGCACGTATTAGTCTGTTCTCACACTGCTAATAAAGAACCAGAGACTAGGTAATTTATACAGGAAAGAGGTTTGATGGACTCACAGTTCCACATGGCTGGTGAGTTCTCACAATCATGGTGGAAGGCAGAAAAGAAGCAAAGTCACGTCTTACATGGCAGCAGACAAAAAAAAAAAGGAGGGGGTTTGTGCAGGGAAACTCTCCCCCATAAAGCCATCAGATCTCATGAGATTTATTCACTGTCACAAGAACAGCACGCAAAAAAACCTGTCCCCATGATTCAATTACCTCCCACCCGGTCCCTCCCTTGACACATGGGAATTATGGGAGCCACAGTTCAAGATAAGATTTGGGTGGGGACACAGCCAGACCATATCATTGCATATTGTTTTGTTTTATACTCATTTGAGTTTTATAAAAATAGTGTCCTAGTGTTCCTAGTATTCTGACTTTTGTTTTTTTAAAGTTGTTGCTCAACATTAGATTTCTAAGATTCATCTCTATTTCTGCATGTAGTTGCGGTTAATTCAATCTTAACACTGGGTGATATTATATAATTTGATTATTCCATAATCTATTTAGCATTCTACTATTGATAGTATAATGATATAAACAGTTTGGTTTCTTCCAGGTTTTATTATTATGGAGAATGTTAATATGAACATATTCATACAAATTTTCTGTGCCTCCATCCAAGAATTTCTCTAGTATATACACCTAAAAGTGGAGTTGCTGATTTGTAGATTACATGCATGTTCAACTTTATTTGATAATGCTAAATAATTATCTAAAGATGTTATGACTATTAATAATATATTGATTATACCAATTGGTCTTATGAAATAATTTGCTTTTGGTCTTTTTATTAACATTTATTTAATGTTCTTATTTATATTACTTCTTTCTATTTTCCTAGGTTTTTTTGCTTTTTTTTAACTTTTAAGATTAATATTTGTATAATTAATTTTTAGCCTTCCTTTTGTAATATAAGTGTTTTAGCTGATAACGTTCCCCACATAAACCATTTTAGACGTCTTCCTGGTTTACAGGGTATTTTTGTCCAATACTTTAGACCATTTAAGTGGCTTTTTCCTCCCCTATGTGTTAGATAATATTGTTATTTCATATAGACAGTATTTACATGGGTGGCATTACCAATGTTTTCCCAATAGTACCAATGTTTTAGCTTTGATTTGCAGTAGATATGGATCACTTGGTGCCAAGCATTTTACATTTCCATTGTAAATTGTTTTGAGCATTTAGAAGTATTGAATTTTCCAAACATGTTCTTTAAAATTTTTGGTTTGTTTTGAACATTTAAGTACATTGTGATCCCTTCCTTTCTTTCCTCCCATCCCCTTCTTTCTTCTCCTTTCCATTTCTCTCTTTTTCCCTTTTCCTTCCCTCATTTCCTCCCCAATTAATGTGCTGACTCACAGTTACTGTTTAGTGTACTTATTGCTATCTTAATTTGAATTTCTACAAGCCGGGAGATGATTGGAATTCTGCACCGCTACTATTCCCCACCCGTGGGGGGGGCTGTGTTTTCAGTTTGGTTCAGTCATTTTGTTCTTTACCTGGTCTCTGTCTTAATAGTTTATACAAGAGTCTGCAAGAGTATATAAGTATACAAGAGTTCTGTATACTCTCTTAATGAATCAGATGAAACTTTATCTCAATTTTGAGAATTTTTCTGTCTATCTCAGATAAAATAATTCTGATTTAAAGCAAGAGAAAATCCAAATTCAATGACTTAAATGGTAAAGAACTCAGGCATTAGAAAACCCACAAGCTGCACAGCCTTAGGAGCGATCCAGTCCCTCCAGAGAAACACTTCTCCCCAATCCCTATTTCAGTTTCAAAGTGAAATATTTCCTATGTGTCTTTGAACAGCCCACATTTGTATTTCAGGTGAAGAATGTAGACACTATGAAGGCAAAGCTTCCCGAGACCATTTTACAGGAACTCAGGCTTATCAATACACATTTGGGAAATATAGTCACTCTTTCTTCTAATAATAATTTAGTGGGTAATTTAATATCCTATTTTAATTTATTGCAATAGATGACATCCCTGTGACTTTTTAAAGACCTACAAATTCTTCTTAATGTTTAGTAAATACAATGAATCACTGATCACTACTGCCAGATTATTTACTTTGTGTTTAGCTTGATATAGAAATAAAAATTATAGTTGGCACCACTTTATTGGGCAAGTATCATGTTTCAGCCACAATGGGAAGTGGCAACAATTTTAACAGGCAGAGGTAGCACTCCCCTCCTGCAGCTCAGGTAGTGATCTCCATTCTGAGACCATGGAGCCTATCCCCAGGGTCAGTCTGTGACAGAGGAGGGACACAGAACTCAACAGTGATCAATCCCAAGTCCATGATATTGATGCCTTTTCTCTAAGCTTCAGACTAAGAAAACTAGGGAATAGGGGATTATTGCTTTCACATTAATTTTTTACATTTTAATGTTTTACTCAATTTGTATAAAAAAAGAAAAAGTAAAACACTTATTTAACAAAGTGGCTGAATATGCCAATGAGTAGCTCTGGCATGCTGAAAAGGCAACTAATGAAAATGAAGTCCAGATTGGCCATCTGTGTCATGGAGTGGTTGGACGAGATGGTGTAAAGGACTCCTCCAAGCCTGAGATTTGCTGTATAATTTAACTTTCTAATTATAAATCTTAATTAGGCTTTAGTAGACTGTGAGCTGCTTAAAGATAGTGCTGATTTATGATTAATCTCTTTATTTAGCTGCTAGCCAGTAACTATTTCTGTCCAGTTTTCAAAACAGAATTGATGACTTACAAATTAGAGTATCTGAGATACAATTTTGACATAAAATAGAAGTAGATTTTAAAGACTTTTTTTGGATTTTAATTTAGATTAGAAGTAGCTTAATGTTTCCTTTTTTTCTTTTCTTTCTTTTCTTTTTTTTTTTTTTTAACCATTGGCAGTCATCCACTGTCAGAGCTTGAACCTTATTCAAGCTTGTTCTAAGCTGCTAGCCAGTTAGAGTAACCATGGCTAGATGACACACTAACATAAACTCTTACAACATTCAAGAAATTCCAGTGATGAATCATTTACGACTTTCAAAATTTCTTTATCTCTTATAACATTTATTTTTATAATATCCTTGGGAGATAAGTTCAATAGTCACAGTTACTGACTGAATAATATAAATATTTCTAATAAGTATGAAGATGATTAAAGTATTTTTACCTTTGTGTACTGAATATATGCTGTCTTCACAAGCATTAAAACTATTCCCATTATATGATATACAAAATGGAGTATGAAGCTCCAGTAAAAATGGATTACTGAATTGTAAAGCAGAGAAATATTAAAAAAATAAAGTTTAGGAACAGAATGAACAAAAATACCATTTAAGAAAGCAAGGTTCAAGATTAGCAAACTTCCTAATTCTGTGCTATAGCCACATAAAAGAGTTTTTTAAAAGAAGATACTTAAGTTTCAATCTAGGGCAATGAGTAGAGTTTAGTAAAAAACAGTGAGTAAATATGGAAATTTAAATATTTGGAAAGGACTGCAAATCAAATACCAACGTTCAAAAATGAAACTAATGTGCTTAGTGTAGGGTTAATAAAGTTACAGATATTTTTCTCTTCAAAGTAATGTGCTGCATGACTATATATTATTTTTAGGTAATGTAATTACTCCAGCATCTATAATAAAATTTATTAAAACAGTCATTAAAAAAAAATTAACACAAAGACCTAAACAACATTTATCAAGAAAAAACAGGTTAATATTGATTGTTTTATTATTATTAATTAATGGTCTGTACTATCACAGCTGTGCAAAGCTAGTTAATTAGAGTTAACAGGCTTTGCTTAGACAAAGAACTTTGCTTTTGTTTTTATTTCTCTTGTTTAATGTGGAAGTTACTTTTTTTTTTCTTTTTTTTTTTTGAGTTGGAGTCTCACTCTGTTGCCCAGACTGGAGTAGAGTGGCATGATCTCAAATCACTGCAACCTCTGCTTCCTGGATTCAAGCAGTTCTCCTGCCTCAGCCTCCTGAGTAGCTGGGATTACAGCCCCATGCCACCATGCCCAGCTATTTTTTGTATTTTTGGTATGGATGGGGTTTCACCACGTTGGTCAGGATGGTCTCGAACTCCTGACCTAGTGATCCACCCACCTTGGCCTCCCAAAGTGCTGGCATCACAGGCTTGAACCACTGCAGCCAGCCTGAAGTTACTGTTGACCATATACGACTTCAGTCATTTAAAAAAGAAAAGCTACATTTGACATGCAACTTTAAATTCTTCTATAAAGAACTGCCTCCAGATATTTTATAATATTTTTGAAAGGACTTAATATGAAAGTCTTCTAGAAATTCTGACAACTCAGATAGTGAAAAGAGCATTTTGATGAAGTTTTTAATTAAGTAAAATGTCCTCCATCAAACTTCTTGTACTTTACCTGCTTAAAAACAAAATAGTTCACTTTTCTGTTGGAATATTTCTCAGTGTTGTTAAACTCTCTTCTTTAGTAAATATCAGTGATAGGTTATGAAAGTTTACAAGTATTAAAAGTAATATTTACTTTAGTTTTTAAAAATATATAAACATTTACATTATCTAAACTTTTAGAACTTACCAAAGATTTTAAGTAATTTTGCTTTAAAATGTTTTAGACATGAGAAAATGTTTTCTAGTAAAATATTATATCTATGTGAATTCTAATCTTGAAAATATGTACTGAGATCCGCCTTCCCTAAGAAAGGTGTTAGGTCAAATTCTCTCCTGTCCAGTCCGTTCACTCTGCCTCTGTTCCGTTTGGAGATGTGTTTTCCCGGATCTCCGCCTTCTGGTCTCTCTGGGCCACATGTTGTCCCCCCAGTTCAAACTATTTTACTCAGCTTCCAGGTTAATCTTCCTAAAGTCGGCTCTATCATAATGCTTCTTGGCTTATAGTGACTTACTTCAAATTGTGCCCTCATTATCCTATGCATATACTATTCCCACCTGTGAATATTCCCTGTTATTTCCTTTTCAAAATATTTTGAAAATAGTTACTGATAGTATTCTAAGCTATAATTTATTTTTAATTTTGTGTTCTAGGTGTTTGTTATAGAAATGCAGTTGGCTACTATATATTAATTTTATATTAACCATTTTGCTGATCCACTGCTATTTTTATAATGTTTTCTCTGTGTTCTTTAGTAGCTTCCTATGTAAATAATTTTATGATCAGCAAATAATGACAGTTTATTTTCTTTTTTTCCCATTTTTATTCCACTAATTTGATTGTCATTTCAATCAGTACAGCGTACAAGTACACTGGCTTGGATCTCTAATTAAAAACTGAATGAAAGTAACTTCAGTAGGCATTCTTGTCACATATTTAATTTTAAATGAAACTATTAATATATACAAAGGTATTTACTATGAATTTTTTTAATGGCTGCTCTTATTAAGGTAAAGCTCTGTTTCTAGTTTACTAAATGTTTTTTTCTGGTACAGGTGTTAAATTTTATCAACTATATTTATGTATCTATTGAAGTGATGGCTTGTTTCTTCTATTTTAAGCTTGTTTCTTCTATTTTAAGTCGGTAATTCTATTTTTAGTTGGAAATGGGGCAGCAGAGGTACTGTAGTATGAACTCATGATTTTTTGGTATCTAATAACAAAATGTACTAAATTAGAGTTGCGATATACTCCAAAGTATATGTAAATAGGAAGAGTAATTCCAAAATTATAAAATGTGCATATTGTCATGTGCTTTTTTGATTAGTCACTCAAAAAGGGTCAGATCACCAGATAATAAAAATCTCTAGGGCACTGTATTTATAAAAACAGAATCAGAAAGTCTCGAACTGTATATTGGTAAAAAATTAAGGAAGAAGATGATTTCTTCAAGGAAATGAACATGGGTCACAACGCTGGAGTCTTGTGAGATTGTGTGCACCTTCCTGGTCCCTTAGTCCATGGCACCTGCCTCCCTCTTTCAGGACTCCTCCAGGCCTGTTCCTGGATATTCTTTAATAGGTCACCCTTTGCAAAATCAAGTTTGGCTTCTCAGATCCTGATACCCGCCCTTCAAACAACCACATCCTCTATCCCTGACACCTGTTCCTATGGACTCAATTCACTTTTGTCTAACCTGGAGCAGCAGCACATCTTGCTTCTTCATTTCAAATATTTCATTCTCAAAACTGCCTCTCATCCTCCAGATCACTTACTCTATTACCCATAAAACTATCATTATAACCCTTTAAAGTTTTTGTTTTGAATCTATCCTCCTTCCCAAAACCACTGGAGTTTTCCTCTGTTTATCTCCCTGCTTGTCTAGCTTCGACTCCATTGTTTACTGAGTTACCAACTACTTTATATATGCTCTCATATCCTGTGCCCACTCTTCCATCCTTAATATTTGTAAATAAACTGATTTTGATAAGACCAATTACCTACCCTTTCGGTGAATTTTATCGGTAAAAGGTAACAAAATGGGTCAACTGGTTTCACTTTAAGTTTATAATAATATTACTCTTACTCACATGCCAAGCCTGGGTGTACAGGTGAGCCATTGGTTCCTAGAATCTGGTAGATAATATTATTTCAAAACCTTTGTGTTTAGCCTCCTTTTTGCCTAGAGTTCTCTTCCTCCAATATTTGCAAGACTGGGAGCTTATAATTCTGTAGGCTTGTTTCATTATATTATCTCCTCAGAGAGGACTTCCCTAACCACTTTCAATAATCTTGAACAGAACATCCTCTTTGCTTTTCTTTTTTGCATATACCACAATATCCAACTAAACTTCTAGTCTTAATATTTTGTTTCTTAAAACTGAAGAACCTTTGGTGTTATTCCAACTTTAATATGATTGTTCACTATATAATTGTTGAAAGAATTAATGAATTTATTGGAATTATAGGCATAGAAATCTAGAAGAATCTTAAGAGGGCACTTAACAGAGTACTGTTAGTTAATAAGTAAGGATATGGAGTCTCAGAAAGGTCAGATGACAGTCACAAGGCCACAGCACTGCAATTGGGATGAGTGCTCAGTTGGTCCCTGAACTCCAGCACCCTGATCAATCTTCTGACGAAAATGAAAGACCCCTGCTTTATCTGGGGTCCTTAATCCTAAGAGAGTCCTCTTCCAGCAATGAATTTGCCAAATCAGATGGAATATGCTAACAAACAGCGATTAAAAAATTAAAAATAGTAACTACTGCCTTAATCACGGAGTTGTTTTTTTTTTTTTCCCCAAACTAAAGGTCAAACATAACCTACATCAAGAAATTAAAAATTCCTCTACTTTGTCATAAAACAGAGCAGCTCTCTTAGCTTAAAAATAGTCAAAGACAATTTATTCTTGCATTACTTTCTCCTCCATGTTTCAGAGACCTGGACGCTGCCCTAATGAGAAAATCAGGATAGCCATTCCTAGGACATGGACAGTATTTGGGTAAGAGGGACAGACTGATGTCGTATCATTTTTTTCTATCTTTAACTATCCATTCAGACACTTAAATGCCAGAATGTTATTTTGGATGCATTAGTTTTCTACTACTGCTGTCAAAAACTACCACAAAATCAGTGGCTTAAAACCACACACATTCATTATCTCGCACGTTTGTAGGTCAGAGGTCCAGCAAAATTCAGACTGGGCTAAAACCCAGTGTTGGCAGGACTATGTTCCTTTCCGGAGTGTTTCCTTGCCTTTTCCACCTTCTAAATGGGGTCCACATTCCTTAGCTCTTGGCCACCTTTTTCTGTCTTCAAACCAGCAACAACAGACTGAGTCCTTCTCACACTTCAGATTCCGTCTCCCTCCTTCCTTTGACCTATCATTTTCTGACCACAGATTGGAAAAGGACTCCGTTTTGAAGGACCCATGTGATGACAATCAGCCCACCTGGATAAACCCAATAATCTCTCCATCTCAAGGTCCGTAATCTTAAGCACATTTGCAAAGTCCCTTTGGCCATGCAAGGCAACACATTCACAGGTTCTTGGAGTTAGGATATGGATATCTTCGTGGTGGTGGGGGGCATTATTCTGCCTTCCACAGACAGAGTTGAGGGGTACGCTAGAAATTAGTGGATTCTCTACATGTAAGTATTATAGTCAGGTGGGTGATCAGGATTATATAGTCTAGACATAAGGTATTTTCAATTTTTATAAGTATGGTGGATACGAGCAGAGGCAAAAAAATCCCACCTCAATTACCCATTTAGGGTTGTGCTACATAATTGCTTTCAGATATTAGAAATTGGAGTAAGAGTTATGTGAATTAACCTACCAGTGTGCTGAAACTGAATCTCCCTCAACCTTGAATGGGCTTCACATACTGCAAGCGGAAAGGAATGCGTCCTACCAACAAACACCAAGTCTATGCAGTTTCCCCGATATTTTGGTTTGAAGAGAAAAATATGAGGTTGTATACCTATTTTTTAATGAAGAGAAAGGAATATTATCTTAAAGTGTTAGAAGAAGAGTATATATCCAGAAATCACTGACTACAGATGCTAGAAGTATGTATTAGTCTGTTCTCATGCTGCTAGGAAGCAATACCTGAGAATAAGTAATTTATAAAGAAAAGAGGTTTAATGGACTCACAGTTCTGCATGGCTGCGGAGGCCTCAGAAAACTTAGAATCACGGTGAAAGGCACCCCTTCACAGGGCCAATCAAAGAGGGGAAGCTGAATCAGATAAAACCATCTGATCTCGTGAGAACTTACTATCAGGAGACCATCATGGGGGAACCTCCCCCCCATCATTTAACTGGTTCCGCCCTTAACATGTGGGGATCGTTACAATTCAAGGCGAGATTTGGGTGGAGACACAGAGCCAAACCATATCAAAATAATTGTTGTTTCCCTCAGTAGGATTAAAGAAGATATGATCTTTATAAAGGAGTAAAATGACACAGGAAGAGATAGATTGAGGTGAAAAGATGACGGAATATGATTCTAAGAAAGTATATTATACATATGTATATAAGATATAATCTATCTTGTTTATTTCACAAAACTAGTAAAAGGCAGACTGGGAAAGAGGAAAAAGGCATATAATATGCAGCACATATTACACATTTTCTATTTTGAAGAATTTAAATATTTTGACTGAAGAAGAAAAAGTCATTGAACATCCACCTAGCACAATATCTAAATTATCATAAATTCTTGGTAAATGTCTGTTTAAAGGTTGATTAAATTAATTGCAATGACTGATGACAGAATAAGAGGGAAACTTTGAAATGTATATTAAAACTATCATACTAACTTAATCCATAGCACTGAAGGAACCACATTTAATTATCTCTCTATTTCGAAAAATGCTTATTTTCCAATTGATGAGGCAAATGGATCTTCAATTCCTATCCGATTATGTCTTGATCTCAGGTAGGCTTTCTGACCTTAGAGCCAAGTAACTTCCAAAAGGTCCTCATTAAACCGAATCATTACCCTGCAGGTGAGAGGTTCCTTTCAGGTCTAGCCATCCATACGAGTACAGAACTTCTACTAAATACTCAGACAAGCCACACAAAAAGCTTTAAGGATCTCGTCTAAAGTAAGGACATACAAAATGTCCTTCTTTACTCCAGGTAACTGCCAGTATCCGATATTAGGATATGTTTGACTAATCATTGGTCCAGCTGTTCATCATGTCATCCTGATTACTTTGTGAAAAGAAGGGGGAAATTTGATAAAGGTTTGCAAATTATGCTGATTACAGAGCAGTTCGAGAGCTTGCTTCATTGTTCCTAACTGCTGGAGACATTTTCTGCAGCTGGATCTGCTGAGAACCGCGATGAACACAGATACCAGGAAAGGCTAATCATTCCATCAGCCTTCTACTCCCACACAAGGAAGCTCAGAGAAGTCATGGGGAGGTAAGGGGTATTGTGGCTGCATCCTGCCTCATGAACTCATCCCTGCGATGCTGTGGGAGGACCTCAGGGCCATCTTTAAATAGGTGTGTGAAGTTCTTTCTTTCTCTGTGCCCCTCTTCCTTCTTCAACACTATTTTTCACCTCATGGTGGTTTCACTGGGAGGGAAGGGCAGATTCTATGTATTGGAAGGGAGACCAATTGATAAGTGTGTAAAATTACGCCTAACAAGAAATGTACATATAGTTTGAAACACAAGTTGACAAGTAGCATTTAATAGAAGATGAATTGCTCATTATTAAATGAATATTTAAGCTAAAGTGTAAAGATTTCTGATGAAGTACTTCAGGCCAGAGTAGTCTAGAATGGTTTAAACTGCTGAATGGTTTAAACGAAAAATAATTTAAAGGATAGAGGGGACATGGGAGTAAAAAAAAAAAGAGCAGAACGGCCTCATATTTCAATTAGGTAAAATTGATTAGATGAAGTCCTTAATCTTGGAAGATTTAGTTCAATCTGGGTGATTTAAGACAAATGGATCCTAGATATAATATTTAACTTTTCTGTAAATGGCTAATGAAGTTCAGCTGTTAATCTACCCTTCCCTACATGCCCTTCTTTCAAATAAAGTCTGGGCATATACATGTTTTTATCTGTCTTTTTTCTCTATATAGTGAATTTTACTCCATTAATAATACCTGAGATGTTTCCTCATTGTGATGGGGTCAGCAGTATGGTTGATTGATAGATGTCAATAGTATTCCAACTTGAATTTCAGGGAACTATGACAGTTTCCATTATTATCGCATCTTATAGTGTGATCTATCTATGAAAAAATTACATATTTTACCATGTCCCAGTGTGACAAAGGAGTACTCCAAAGGTTTACACTGTATATAGTATTTGTCTATTTTTATTTCCAACATGACCAAAAATACAATATTCATTATCATATTCTCTCTTGATGTATCACAAAATAACGTCTTTCACATTCTTTTTTTTTTTTCTTCAATGGCATAAGCAATCTACGGGCTCCTTATTTTGCCAAAATGGCCCAGAGTCTAAAATTCTAGAAAGCACTGTAAAGTCAGTGTAGTAATATCACTATGAGCATATGTATAATCTATGTGGATTACATTTTATAGAGTTTCTAAGTCACGGTTCCTTTCTCTCTTATTACATATACCCTTTCTTCATGGGAATATAAGGATTGAGAGACAATAGCTGTTGGGTGTTGCCTGGCTCTCAGTTTTGATTTCTCAGTATTTGCAATGGAGAGGTATTGAAAATCATAAGTGGGAGTGCCACAATGTGATCTGTGCTTTGAAACTGCTACGGGCGTGTCAAATTTAGGATGGATCGAAAGAATGGATACTGGATAAGAAACTGCATT
Source organism: Theropithecus gelada (assembly GCF_003255815.1). Lineage (NCBI taxonomy): Eukaryota > Metazoa > Chordata > Mammalia > Primates > Cercopithecidae > Theropithecus > Theropithecus gelada. The sequence continues at coordinate 171,531,495 of NC_037670.1, read as the reverse complement.
GTTGAAGCTAATTCATTCATTTTATTAAAAGGTAATCAGAACTTGGATTATGGTGGCCATGGGAAAAGACAATTACGTATGCAATGGAGTTTGAGAGGGAGTTGACAAGTAATCAGATACTGGGAAGAAAATGAAAGTTTTTAAAAACTCAGTTTTTGAGACAGAAAAACTATAGTATGATGCTGCTATTGATATGAAACAGGAGGCTATCAGGATGAACTGTGGTGTGCTGGGTTTGTGGTGCTGACGGGACATTTGTGAGGACATGTTTCAGAGGGAGGAGTATAGAGGACCTGTCTGTTTTAGGCATAGTCAGTTCCCTATGCTTGCTATTGATGCTCTTGAATAATAGGGTGTTTTATGTGATTCTCTATCATTTTCTGGTTATGAAACTATACTCAAAATAAATTTTCTCCATGTATACTCACTCCCCAATTCTGTGACAGGGTTTATGGCTATCAGACCCACCCCAGGTGCCACTGCAGTTAGCAGCAGCATGCGCGGAGTACCCTTGCTTCCCGAGATGCAATGTCCCACTTGTGACGTCACCACCCCACCTCACTTCCTCATTATTGTCATCTCTGAATGAAATTCGGAAGAAAGTTTTATTTGGGAGTAGAGAAACCACTCTGGCTACTTCAGAAATTCAGCATCCACCAGGGGAATGCCTGTCCAGTTGTACAGTTTATACAGACCAAGCATTTCTGAAGTGGGGGTCAGTAGAAGAAATACACAAAGTGTTTTTCTTTTACTAACAGGTGTCTATGCCAGCCAGCCAGGTCTCCTTCTGGGAGCAGCATTCCAATGATCCCCATTTGTTTTTATAAATCTAATCTCATCTGCTTTATGGGTAATAATGTTCCCTCCATACAATGGATTCCAAGTCAGTACTAGTTCTAGATCTCACTGTAAGTTTCAAATTGTTTCTTAGGTACTTCATGAATACTTTTTGGGAAGTTGGGAGATCCCGAATTAGGAAATTTAAAATGGCAATAGCATCTGTAAGAGACAGGAGAGAGGATTTCTTAAAAAAAAAAAAAAAAATAGTAGGACTTGGCTTATGTAAATGGTAGTTCTAAACATTTGTCATCAGATTTAAGGAGACAATTTTCAAATATGTTATTACATTTCTTGGCAATAATGCCCATTTACCTGTGTTAGGACTCAAGTAAGAAAGTGCAGATTTTAATATAGCCAAGACATACTTATTTCTTCAGATATGGTTCTTTATTTTTGATAAGGTCTATGTAAAGTTTGCATTTCCTTGTGTATCTTGGTTGCCATAAAGTATAGAGTTAAATATTACAGCAAATTATAGCACGTGTATTAATGCTGACATTCAATATGTATTCTTTCTTCTTTCCTTTCTTCTTGATTTGTCTTTCTGTGACAGTTATATTAGGATATTTTGTGGTAAGTGATAACACTTAAAGAAGCAGGGTTTAGATATGCCAATTCTCTGTGGGGTAGTATTGAATTGATTGACTGAATAATTATAGAATAATGAATTATGCATTCTCTTTTCATTTCAAATATTGATTAATATATTGATTCTAAAACTCATTTAATCTGTTGTTCAGTAGAATCATTGCCATATACTCACTTATCTTTTAATTTTGATGTTAATAATTAATTGAATCAAATATTTTTTCAGAGTCATTTGTAACTTCATGGTTATAATTTCTCAATTCATGTTAATGTAAGCTTTGTAAGATATGCCACTGCAGATATTATCTCACCTGCCCTTGTAGTCAAGACTAGGAGTGGAAGTAGTTCCTGCAAGGAACTCATGCATATGAGTCCAGCATTAAATTACAAAACGTCCTGAGCTCATCTTTCATTTGAGATCCTTGAGGTTAACTCCAAGACATCTTACTAATTCTATTTTTCACTCAGAATTTTTCAACTGAAAAAATCTTGTTGGCTTTCTTTCAAAGGTAGGTAACTATTTTCTCTTTGTGCCTAATTATGCATAATTACCTGAACAATGGCATATCTTACAAAGCTTACATTAACATGAATTGAGAAATTATAACCGTGAAGTTACAAATGACTCTGAAAAAATATTTGATTCAATTAATTATTAACATTAAAATTAAAAGGTAAGTGAGTATATGGCAATGATTCTACTGAACAACAGAGTAAATGAGTTTTAGAATCAATATATTAATCAATATTTGAAATGAAAAGAGAATGCATAATTCATTATTCCATAATTATCATTCAGTCAATCAATTCAATATTTCCCCACAGAGAATTGTACCCTTCCTTTGACATTTTTAAAGTTAAATATTGCCCATTTGGAATAAATGTGATTTAGGTAACCTGTCGTGGAACACAGATACATAGGATGCTATAAATGTCAAGGAAAAAAATAAACCTTTGTTTCTTTACCGAGACATAACAAAAATAAAGCTATTATTGGTATGCATTAAATAGTCATCGAGAAATCTGCTTATCTTCAAAATCACCAACTGAGAATATCATCATTAAGAAAGGTAATAAAAGTGGAAATTACAACGAAGCAGTATTAGTGAAGATCATATCCAGAGAGGGCAGAAACACCATGTTAATCATCTCTGTATTCCCGACAGTGTCTAGCATAGTATCTTGAAAATTGTGGGCATATAATAAATGTGTTTTAAATGAATGGCATTTTGAGTTATTTAATTGCAGGTATTCTCCTTTTTTCCATGGAACATATTTCACTGGTAAGTTTCATGATCATGATGTGATACCCAATTTACAGGGAATGGCGAATGAAAAAATAAAATGTCTGACTCAGTTTCCTGATGCTATTTTAATCAGAAACTGGTGAGCTAACATGAATTATTCCAAGCTCGAAACTTCTGATTTGGTTTCTTAAATATGTAAGTTAATTTACCTGACATATACCACATGTATGTTTAGAGAAGGCAGAAATGAAGTTATTACAGAGATGTTTCACGATCCTCATAACAAAACTGAACCAACCACATGATTTAAGTCCCACTGAAACACTGTACCTATAAACTGAATTTGCCAGTTGGGAGTGAGTAAACTGACCTCTGTACCATTTGGTGAACCAACAGATTCTACTCTGTTACAGGTCGCTTCACTTTTTGGTATTTTGTATAGTTCACACTGAATGGCGCCACGGCACTGTTCTGATTTCTTTGCAGGTATTTGTTCTCCTCATGTTTCCATGACATTTTCTTTTCAGGAGAGGAGTTTTAAGATGGCCAACTAGAGGCAGCCAGGAAGGGCTGCTACCACCTCTAAACCACTGTAACTGAAATAGATCTTCAGAGAGAAAATACTGAATGTGGATGAAGGAAAGACACAGATGCAAAGGCTGAAGAGAGGAGGCTGGAGCCCTGTGGGAGGTGCCTGAATGCTAGAGCTGATTCTGGGCCTCAAATGGCTCCTGGGGTAGGGGTGAGTGAAGAGCCTGGGGGCAGCCCACTGTCATGCAGATTTCTGGGATCCTAGCTGTAGGGAACCCCACAACCCCAATGGATGTTTGAGCTGGCAGGGGCATCTCCAGGGAGAATTGACAGAGGCGGGGATTCAGCAGACATGGAGCTGGGGACATGTGCATGTGAACAGCTCTGACAGAGCCCAGCTATAGGCACTCATCTCTCAGGGCTCCCCGTCTCCCTCTGAGAGGCGCTGGCCCCAGAAAAGTCCTGGACCGGGAGACAGCAGGGCGAACTTCCCCATGGCAGTGGGGCATATCTGTCCTGCAGCCCTACCTGCCTGTCAGCCCCTCCCAGGGCTCCTGCCTGGCTGCCCCGCAGGAGCAGGTGCACAAGGAAGCCTCTGCTGCCCAGCCTGGGTGCTGTGTTCCACTGGAGTGTGTTCTGGAAGCCTGCGGCCCCTCAGATCGCAGCACACCCAGAACCCAACCCAGTCCAGAGGAGGGAGCCAGAAGCAGGTCCTGGCGCTGCAGGGTTGTATCCTATGCCTCAGGAGTGCTGAGCTGGGATCTGTGCTCGCAACTTGAGTGGGAGAGGAGCCCACACTCTCAGAAAACTGAGAAGGGTGAGATGCACAGACTCACAGGCTGGTGTGGGACCTGGAATGCCTCCTTCCACTGAGCTGGTCCAGTAAGGGTGTGGTCTATTCCCCTGCCCAACACCTGCCCGAGGGAAGCCCGCAGCCAGAAACAACTAACAAACAAACAAAACCACAGCACAGTGCCGGTGATCAGTGGCAGCTTCCTAAGGCCTGTTAGCGGAACTGGTGAGGGGGTTACCCCTCTCCCCCTCACACATCAGAGCACAGCTGCACACGTGAGGATACGCAGTCCCCAGGGCTGAGTATCCATGTACCACCCATTGCTCTCAAGCACCATCTACAGACTGCATCCCAAACTACAACACCAGAAAACAATTCACCCGCCTTGGAAGCCAAGGACAAGAATTCAACAGCAAACAAAAACCCCTGCACAGAGTCTTGCGTGGCCTTCTGAAAATGTCCAGAAATGAAGTCAACTGACTATACTCAATTTCTGCCACAGTCACAGGACCAGTGACCCGCCAAGATGAGAAAGAATCAGCACAGGAACTCTGGAAATTCAAGAAGCCAGAGTGCCTCCTTACCCCCAAATGAGCCCACTACCTCCTCAGCAATGGTTCTTAAGCAATCTTAAATAACTATTAATAAAATGACAGACAGAGCAAATTCAGAGTCTGGATGGCAAGAAAGCACATCAAGATCCAAGGGAACGTTGAAACTCAATTCAAGGAAACCAAGCAATCCAGTAATATCATTTAAGAGCTGAAAAACAAAATAGCAATTTAAAGAAAGACCCAAACTTTATTACTGATTCAGTTTTACAAGTTGATATTGGTCTATTCAGGGTTTGAATTTCTTCCTGGTTCAGTCTGAGATTGTGGGCTTCCACGAATTTATCCATTCCTCTAGATTTCCTTCCCTCCCTCCCTCCCTCCCTTCCTCCCTCCTTTCCTCCCTCCCTCCCTTCCTTCCCTCCTTCCTTAATGAAATTGTGATCTTTACAGAAATATGGATGGAGCTAGAGGCCATTATCCTAAGAGAATTAACACAGGAAAAGAAAACCAAATACTGCATGTTCTCACTTATAAGTAAGAGCTAAACATTGAACACATATTAACATATAAATATGGGAACAGTAGACACTGCAGAGTACTAGAAAGGGGAAAGAGGGAGGGCGTTGACTGAGAAACTACCTATCGGGTACAATGCTCACTACCTAGGCGACAGGATCCATACTGCAATCCTCAGCATCATGCAGTATTTTCCATTTTAACAAACCTGTGCTTGTACCTGCTGTATCTGAATTAAATGTTGAAATATTTATACTTTTTTTTTTTAACTTGAAGCTAGAACTTTGTATTTAGGCAAAGTTCTGTGATTCAATAATAAAGGTTTTACCACCTCAGATCTATTAGTTCTCTTAAGCCAAGATGGTTTCATTAGAGTTGTATACATAAATGGAAAAAGTAGTGTATGGAGCCCAATTTACAGATATATACAGAAGAGTAACACATATATTTTTATTTTATTAGTGTGCTTGAGTATTACATATTTAGTGGAGTTATTTGAAAGGGTGAAAATGCCACTTGATTGACGTGTTTTCCATTGTTTAATCTGAGATTGATATACTCATTTTGGCTTACGAAGGCACTGATTTGTCTTATTGATGGTATAGCCTATTCAGTATTATATATGTCATATATGATACAGAATGCCTACTATACTTTTGCTTTTTCCCTTGCTGGAGTCAATATTTATAGAAGAGCTTTAGGAAAGGTAATAAACTAAATTTCTAGCTTATAATTTGTTTGCAGTAGTCTGTTGGAAAGATGAAAAGTGCATTGAAATTAATTTCTCAATAACAATTAGGGAAAAGATACTTCTAAAACTTATCTTTAAGTACAGAACATGTATAAATTTAACATTCCTAATATGATAGCAATGAAAAAGGAACATCAATACAATGGGAATGGAATTCCAATATAATCTATTACAATATTTTAAATCTTCACATGAGTTTTGTTCTTTTGCAGTTAGAGCTGAAAATGCTCAGATGTTTTAGAAACAAAGTGAAATGAAACCTAACCTTTATCAGATGGGAATATTATGAAGATTATAAATATTTATATTCCAGAGGCAATTTAGGAAAAAAGTAGGCAATTAGTAACTTTTTAATGTCTGAATTAATTAGGAGAAAATCCATATTTACTACAGCAACTGCTTCCATCTGAAAATCTCTGACATACCAAGCTCTTAAAATAACATCAGTAATTCTCAAATATCATTTTTAATGCCTACATTTGACATTACACACACATCACTGGAAACATATCTTTGAATTGAGTTTTTACACATATATTTTATATACACAAATTTTCAAGTGGCATGCATATGTAATGTCAAATGTAGACATTTATATATGTATTTATACATTATATGTATAAATATATACATGATATTAAACATATAAATATATTATTTATATACATAATATATTATGTCTCATGTCATAGATATATTTATACATATATGTATCATATATTTATACATCTACTGTTTATATACATTTATGTACATATATGCATATAAATTTATACATATACTATATACACATATGTATATATACACACACATAAAATACATATATTTTTTAAAAGATATTTGAAATACAACTTTATTCAGATTCTAAATGAAAAGGAGTGGAAATGGCAGTAACAAGCTCTCACCCCTGAATTCAGGAATGTGATTGCAGCAGTCTTACATTTGAAACTCAAGAAGGAGTCAACTGCATTCCAAAACAGCTCAATATGCAGGTCCAAACAATGAAGGTATTTTCCAAACTTCCACATTCACTCTGAAGCCTGCTCATCTCCCTCAGCATCCCACAGATGAAGCACATGTCCCACTTAGCCAGATGATAATAAGGTGGCCCACACACTGCACCGCTGACATCACAGGACAGCTGCATATAAAACTAGACTTCTGATGCTGGTCTCCAGCTTCAGTCTCACAGGTCATCATCATCCTCATCTGGGAGAGCAGAGCAGTTGTCTGAGCAACCTCTAAGTCATGCTCATACTGCTCTGTCAAAGCTGGGTCCATGACAACCTCCAGTGGGGCAGGGGCAGGCATGGCAACAAACTCCAAGTTAGGGTCTCCAATGAGCTTCCTAGCAAGCCAGAGGAAGGACTTTTCAAAGCTGTAGTTACTTTCAGCAGAAATGTCTTAGTACTGCAGATTCTTCTCTCAGTGGCAACAGTCAGTGTTATAACAGCATCTTGTCAAGAAATTTACAGTGATTATAAACGTTAGAGAAAAATCAACTCCATTACCACAACTGACCAGTTAATATTAAAGGGAGCATCTTTCTGGGAATCCTGGCAAAGAAAATGAAGATCCTTGCATGTGAGAGCATAATAGATATAGGAATAACAAAAATCAATGATATTAACCATTCATGTAGATGTCAAAGCTGCATGGATGAGCATAGTTGAGAAAGGAAAATGTCAGGTTCCATCTGATTTTTGCCAGGGTTGGTCAGAGGAAAAGATATTTAAAAAACGAAGCAGCCTTATAGTGATGGGGTAATTCTAGATATAACGAAACTACTACTGTGTTTGTTTAAAAACTGGGCAAACAATTTTACTTTTAGATTTTGTTTTATTTTATTATCTCAACATTTTTTTATTTCCATAGGTTTTTGGGGAACAGCTGGTATTTGGTTACATGAGTAAGTTCTTTAGTGGTGATTTGTGAGATTTTGGTGCACCCATCACCCGAGCAGTATATACTGAACCCAATTTGTAGTCTTTGATCCCTCACCCCCCTCCCATCCTTCTTCCAGAGTCCCCAGAGTCCATTGTATCATTCTTATGCCCTTGTATCCTCATAACTTAGCTTCAAATTATGCATGAGAACATATGATGTTTGGTTTTCCATTCCTTATATACTTCACTTAGAATAACAGTCGCCAGTTCCATCCAGATTGCCGTGAACGTCATTAATTCATTCCTTTTCACGGCTGAGTGTATATTCCATTCCATTCTATCTATCTATCCCATAATTTCTTTATACACTCATTGATTGATGGTCATTTGGGCTGGTTCCATATTTTTGCAATTGCAAATCTTGTTGCTATAAACCTGTGTGTCCAAGTATCTTTTTCATGTAATAACTTCTTTCCCTCTGGGTAGATATACAGTAGTAGGACTGCTGGATCAAAGGGTAGTTCTACTTTTAGTTCTTTAAGGAATCTCCACACTATTTTCCATAGTGGTTGTACTAGTTTACAGTCCCACCAGCAGTGTACAAGTGTTCCCTTTTCACCACAACCGTGCCAACATCTATTATTTTTGAATTTTTTAAACAGCATGGTACTGGTATAAAAACAGGCATATAGACCAGTGGAACAAAACAGAGAACTCAGAAATAAACCCAAATACTTAAAGCCAACTGATCTTCAACAAAGCAAACAAAAACATCAAGTTGGGAAAGGACACCCTATTCAACAAATGGTGCTGAATAATTGGCAAGCCACATCTAGAAGAATTAAACTGAATCCTCATTTCTCACCTTATACAAAAATCGACTCAAGATGAATCAAGGACTTAAATCTAAAACCTGAAACTATAAAAATTCTAGAAGATAACATCAGAAAAACCCTTCTAGACTTTGGCTTAGGCAAAGACTTCATGGCCAAGAACCCAAAAGCAAATGCAACAAAAACAAAGATAAATAGGTGGGATTTAACTGCACAGCAAAAGGAACAGTCAGCAGAGTAAACAGACAACCCACAAACTGGGAGAAAATCTTCACAATCTATACATCTGAGAAAGGACTAATATCCAGACTCTACAAGGAACTCAAACAAATTAGCAAGAAAATAAAACCAACAATCCCATCAAAAAATAGAATAAGGGTATGAATAGACAATTCTCAAAAGAAAATATGCAAATGGCCAACAAATACGTGAAAAAATGCTCAACATCACTAATGTTCAGGGAAGTGCAAAGCAAAACCACAGTGCAATACCACCTTACTCCTGCAAGAATGGCCATAAAGAAAAACATCAAAAAATACTTTTGGATTTTAAATCCCACAGTTTTGATAGAAGGATGCTGGACTTAACCAGTACTTTTTAAATAGCAATCTATATCAAGATGTCTTGTTCAAGCTTTCAAATAATATGTAGATTGAGAGTCCAACTCAATAGATTTCCTTGGACTAGCTAAGTCAAGTAATTGTCTTGTAAGATTCACTCATTCTTTGACAAGCGTTTCAGGTAATGCGATTAAGTCTATAAAGAAATTATTTTCCCATCGAAAGAAATGAAAACGATTTCTAAAACATCAAATTTTCTTCTCAAGCACTGGGTCTTATTTGAAATCTTTAAAGTAGCAGAAGGGATCCAGCCTGGAGCACTAAACATAACAAAAATCATGGAGGGGACAATGGTAGCCAGTTTATGTGATCTCCCCTCAATTCAAAAGGTGCACATTTAGCATCTGCAAAAAGGGGAAGGAAAGAAAGTTTAAACTGAGAAAAATTAACCTCTTAATCCCTCTTGACTTCCACAGTCTAATATTTAAAATGAAGAGTGTTACCTAAGCAACCTTAAATGTCGCTTACAATTCTAAAAATCCATGAGACCTAAATATTGCATTTATTTAAATATATTCCTCCTTACGTTAACTGTCTCTTATGGTTCACAGTGTACCCCACAAATATGTACAATTGTTATGTGTCAATTAAAAATAAAACATAAAAAGAATAAATGTAATAATTATTTTAGTACTTTTTAAAAAATAAAAGCACATTTGAATAGGAACCATGTGCTTTCTATGTCTTTTCGAGTCCTGCTTGGCGCAGAGCCTAACTACCTGGCTTATGCATTGTAAGACAAGTCACCATTTACCTGGAGGCAGCTGCAGGCACGATGTCTCACAATGAATAAGCAGCCTCTATTGGGCCTGCTTTATAAACTCAGTCCTATTAAATAATGTCAACTGTCACACCTGGCTTTCAAAATATAAGAAATAGTTACGAACAGTTCCCTTTGTTTCTTAACTTACCAAAATAGGAAAATGAAATAACGTTCTTTCAATTATGTTTTTACTTTTTCCACATGAGTATGCCAGGATCACTTGAGAATAAAGTCTTCCATTTATCTGTGGAACAGTTCAGGCATAAACACCCGTCATGTAAGCCTCTGCTACCAAAGAAGTCAATATGTATCTCTCTAGTTGTGGAGGGATTTATGGTAGAACAGATTTTCATTTTCTCCTTGAATTTTGCTTTATCTTGAGTTTTAGAATGAAACTCATTTTTTTGTAAATTCAATCTTTTACAATTGAATGTCTGATGCTGGGAAAAACTAAGATGATTTTTGTTCAAAAATAGAAAATGTAGAAAATGGGAAAAGGGGGTGTAAGCCATCTACTCTGTTCTGCCATTTGAGATGTCCAATTTACAAATCCCAGAGGCTCATGAATTTCATTGGTATTGTACATACTTATTTATAGAAATTTCTTCACACCTAACTTGTGAGCTCTCTTCTAGATACCATAGAGGATGTCACACATTGCCTGACTTAGAGAAAGTTAAATTTTAATTGGAATAATAAGATAGCCATATAAAAATTGCATGGCAAGATAAGACCTAAAGAATTTTGTCAGAAAAATAAAGAGGATTTCCTAAGGTTGAAGTTGTTCCCTAATCATAGGAGGTAAGAGATTAAAGAACCATTTAGAAGGAGAAATTGGGTAAGGAACTTGAAGAAAAGAATAATAAAACTCACTAAAGTAGTTCGAAATATTTTAAATCCACGGAAACAATTTAAAGAAAAGCACACTAAAAAGATATGCCACATATTTTAAGTTACTAGTAATTGGTGCTGTGTTATTTATTCCTATTTAATAGACTGGTTTCCAATTTTTCAGACCATTTAAGGAGGTAACAGTTAAGATATTGTTGTTGTTCCTCTTTTTTTTTTTAATTGTTTTGTTATACTTTATGTTCTAGGGTATACAGAGCCTAGCCATCCATTCCTTTCTGAGTTTTATGACATGAGACTCACGGTCCTCTCCCTTCTGCTTCTTGCCACCATTAACTACATTGAGACTCTCCTTAACTTTCCCAGTTCTTGCAGATATAACAGCCTAGGGTGTGATGCTTCTACAGTCTGAGTTTCATTTCCCTGGCTTTCCTTCACCCTTTCCTAGTTTTCATGACAGAGGCTTACACTTGTGAGATCGGGCCTAGGGCACTGCAAGTTTATCATCGCCATGAGAAGAGCACTCCTGGAGAAGCCACCAGTCCCAGGATGAAGTGCACATGGAGCAGATGTGAACACAACCCCAGGCGATGTGAAAACCCATGAGCGAGAAGCAAGGCTCCATTGCTAGAAGTCACTGTGCATGTGTAACATGATTGCTGAGAAACATTATTAATACATATACTTAAGTAAGAGAGTGGGTGGCTCTTCTTTTCCTAAATGTCATGCATGTTTTTATGCTTACTTAATTCAGCTGACATACATTAGCCAGAATTACTGATGCTTATGCTTCTAGATGTGCTGAAACTGAGTAATGCTTTGAGGGTGCTGGTTAACTATTACAACAGCTCCCAAACCTAACATGCCATCCAACCTAAATGCTGTGGTTTGATTTCTGGGTGGGAACAAAAAAGTAAAGTGGACAGTAAATGCTGTGTAAAAGGACTATTATAAACAAATATTTTCAGCATAATTAGATCCACAGAAGACATTTTCAGTTTCGAAGTTAATAGCTGTCTACACCCATGTGCAGTACATAGAGAGGAATGCTGAACTGCCTTTGCCATTAATGATGGATTGACTATTAACAGATCAGAGGCAAGAACAACTATTAGCTTATGAAAACAGTTTTTTCTTTTTAAATTTGTACTGTACAATATTATTCATAACAATAGTTAAAAGACAAATTGCTATTTTTCTTTTACTAAATGTGCTCTGCAGATAATCTTAAGATTAAATTTTAAGCAGTGATATATGGAGTCACACAAACACTAACCTAAACAAGAATACTGATGGACCATTCAGTAGACCATCTATAAATGGGTGTTCCCACATGCCCCAGAGTAGAATATTGATTAATCTCTAGTACTGAGAGATAGAATATTTGTGAGTATGCAAAAAGCAGGTTGAGGGATTGCCAAGGATGCCTTTTACCTTAAGGGAACAGGACACTGGGTATGGTTTTTGTTGTTGATCTGTTTAAGAGTAAAGATTCCATTCATAGTATATGCCCTGGTGGCATATAGGAGGCAATATGCAATTTCAAGGCCTTGAAGAAGCATTATGATAAAATATGCACCCTTCCTGTGCTCTCCTTTTGTTCTGGAGCAGAAAGGAGGTCAAAGCAGATTGGTCACAAAAATGGAAACAGCATTAGAGTTCCTGTTGATGAAAAAGGAATGAATACTCATCATATAAACTTACAAGATTCTGCTGGGATAAAATCTGTACTATCATAGGTAAGAAAGGATATGCTAGAATGGGTAGATTCACAGGAAAAGATTTCAAGTTTGAGTGAAGCAAAAGTAACCTCTTCAAACTCTGAACAGAGGTTCTAGTAAAGAGGTTAGCAAATACTTCAGTGAAGATGCCCGTGTGTACTATGAGAATACTGAATCGTGAGTCAGCTCTTTTAAGTTGGAATCAAAACAACTTGTGCCAAGACACTCAGCAAAATCCTTCTTAGGGAAAACCAGTGGGTGGATCCCCAAATACATTCAACATATTAGTGTTGAGTTCCTGCTGACTGCCAGCCACTATACTTGGCTCCAAGTATATAGTTGTAAATAGATACATATTCCTTAATTACATATAATATATATGTAATAATATTAATAAATATATATATATTTTTAATATACACATATGTGCTCAAAGGATAGGCAAAGTGAACACCAGTACCCAGGATATAAAACACCCTCACAAGATGAGGTTCACTTATCCCTATCCCACATTCTCCAAATTATGCTTATTGCAAATCTGAGTAGGGCTATCCAACTGGTACTTCACATATTGCATGTCTTAAGCAGAATCCACCATCACCATATAGTTTTCTTTTTCTATACTTTATATCTCTAATATTATCATCAACATCACTTACCAAGTAACCCAGGTCTTAAACTAGGGAGCCCTCATTATCTCCACTTTACCTGCTTACCCACTCCTTGCAATTGGTCACTACGTTCTTTCACACTTACCTGTTCGTTGTCTTTTGAATGTCCCTTTCTGGCCATTTTTACTGTTGCAGCTAAAAATCTATGTTATTTGCAAAATATTTCAATAGTTTCCCAGTACTTTTAGGAAATAATCCAAATTGATTTAGTAAGCAAGCAAAAATCTTTAGGATCAGTCTCTCTAGTTACTCAACAGATTTATTGCTTCTTTCTTCTTCTCTTAGGCTTCTGAGTATGAAATTATCTCTGTGCATTTGAGCATTCTGTCCCCATTACTGGCATTACTTTGCCTCTTTAATTCCTTTATGCTTCCACATATTTTAGCTTAAACATTAAGTCCTCAACAACAACAACAAAAATAAGTAAACAATCTCCCCTTTAAGATTCAGTTGCCTCTAAACACATACATACGCAGACAGTACTTAACACATCATATTGCAATTTTATATCTTGTTTATTAAATGCTGAACTTTATTAGGTTTGAAATCTCTAAATTCCTATAATGGGCATATTGTATGCAATAAGGCTGCTAGTGTTTAATAAACATATGCTTAATTAACAAAATGAGGGGGTTGTAATTAAAATAAACCTCTATTTTTTATTTTATTTTAAAATAAAAAATAAAATACTGACAGTGACAAAGGCACCCAGCAATCTGGTTTGTAATCTGGATAAAACTTCTGCCATTATAAACTCCCAGCAACATTATTATCCTCAGAGCAAGAGGTTAACTGGGGCATTTTATTCCATAGTTTCATAATTTGATAAACAAATTTGGTTCCTAAGAACATGAACATAAATGAAATAAATGGCCTGGATATAATAATTGATAAGCATCCACTAACATCATGTATGGTTGTGTATATTGAATATTTATTTTTACATCAACTGAAACTATCCTGGAAACACTTCCCAGTTTTATGATAGTATTTAAGAAAACAGCTATCTCGCTTTGCAATTGCTTGTGATATTGAGTGATATTGACAAACCAATTTGTCAGTCACAGTGGTTCAGTGGCTGCATAGTTAAAAACAATGTTAAACTTATCCAAGCAAACCTTTTATGTTTCTAGGTTCTTACTAATTATATTTTCTCAACCAGGTAACCAAAACCATTGGATAATTTATGTCACTCCTGTTTTGCAGCTTCTGTACCAAAAAGCTTTGATTAATATCATATAAAGAAGTATGATTCATAGAGAGGCAATAGATATACCAATTTCTTTATTCAGGTTTCTGTACTTTATATGAATATTTATCAGTTTCAGAGGCAGTGATATGCTCTCCTCACATATTGTGAGTTGTGAGGCGTGACCATAGTGTTAGATGACTGAAAATGATGACAGTCTATTTGATACACCATTAATTGGAATTTATTTGTGTACCTGGGTAAGTTGTATTACATAAGAGAATTCATAAGTATGGAAAAATTATTTGTAGACCATGCACTGATTCTGGCCTTCAGAAAATATGGTTGACTAAAGCGAGATGAGCATACTTTATCTTGTTCTGCATATTTAAAATATTAATATGAAGACTGATACATTTAATCTGTATTAAAAATGAATAGAGTTGGTTATGTGTTTTTAAAAGTTATTTCTTAAAAGATTGCATCCAAATCAAACAATATCTGGACATCAAAGATAAATAGGTATATCTGACTTTCTAAATACTTGATTCACCTAATTTTATTTTAGTTCAACTCTAATGTCAGGTGTAGATATGTTAATAATGCATATATCTTTTAAAAATTAGAAACATAAAAGTTAAAGAATGCCAGAATAATCGTATTTCTGAAATGCAAATTTGATCCTATGATTCTCTTACCTATATACTTCTAATAGCTCCCCATAGAATAAAATCTGAATCCCCTAAAAGATACACACGACTTCCCAATTTGAATTCCTGTAAGCCCTTTCTGCTCTTTTTCCTTATGGCCCACATGCTCCAGAAACCTATAAAGTTTCCCGAAGATGTTGTGCGGTTTCATACCTCGTCAATGCTGTTCCCTTTACCTGTTTAGAGTGACTCATTCGCTTGCCCAAATCAGGAATCCCGATCTTTCCTTTTTTTCTCAGATCAAATGTTACTTCCTCTGTCAAACAGCCACCGAATCCTCAGGGAAGCAAGTTACTCTTTCCTTTATACATAAAACAACTTTTATACATCATTTTTATGGATTTTATTACACTGTATTGTAATTTTTTT
The DNA here is from genome assembly GCF_003255815.1 of Theropithecus gelada. Taxonomy (NCBI): domain Eukaryota; kingdom Metazoa; phylum Chordata; class Mammalia; order Primates; family Cercopithecidae; genus Theropithecus; species Theropithecus gelada. The sequence goes on along the minus strand of NC_037670.1, from coordinate 171,516,064 downwards.
GTTTGAGATCTGTTTTCTCCTTTAGAGAATAAACTCTTTCTGCTCAGGGAGCCTGTTTTATTCCTCTCTTTATCTTCTAAGTGCATTGCTCGGTGCATGGCCTCTAGTAGTTGCCCAACAAGAACGTAATTCATTCTGGCACATACAGGAAGGGAAAATGATAGAGACAGAAAACTCCATCATTCAGCTTTTGCTTTAGATTTAGGCATTTCCAGTGCTTTATGATATTGAAGAAAAATCACTCTGAGACACAAACACCTACACTTATTTTTCAGATGTGCTAATGCTTGCATTAAACCATCACTTGATGTCCCATCTTATTTGCAACTAATGAATAGGTTAATTGTGCTGAATCTCAGGTCAGCTGAATAAGATGTGATTTAACTTAGCAGTGTGAAAAAAGTAGTTCCTTTTCATAAATACAGTCAGTATGTGTTCCTGTTGTGCATGTAATCCATGGTGCAGAAAGAATAAAGCCACTGAAGAACTATTATCATAAATAGTGTTATTAGGAATGAACTGAACTTAATTTTTTTCAGCTGTCATTCAAAATGGCTTTATAAAAACATTAAAGGTGTTTTTTAAGCTTGGCGGAAACTTACTCCATTAGCAGATCATGTCGTTATTATTAGATATTTCCATATGAATGTTTTCAAGAGGTCCACGAAATTTTAATGTACTTGAAAACCTAAAATGCAGAGTTATTTGTTTTGACATGTTTAATCACTTTTCCATTTTAAACTAAAGATAAGAAGTCACTGGGGAAACAGGGAAACAGAAGACAATGTCAGTGTGAACACAAAGAAATGAGAGGTTTGCAAATGAAACTTCACCTTATTAAACTGTCATTTAGCTGAGTGTTTTTATGACTTCTTTAGAACAGGAAAAGCATATAAATTGTTTTTGTTATTGCTGATTTAATGTGAAATTATTAAATCCCTTAAAAATCAATATGATAGTCCACTATGTCCTACTAATTGAATTACTGATAATAAAAACATCAATAAGAATATAAAAATTTGAATTAAAATTTAATAATTTATTATATCATTTCTGATAAATATGGTACATCAGAATCTGGGTGGAATAAAAACCACATGAAACTTATTCATACTCCTTATTCATTTGTTCATCCATCTAGCCAAGTGCATTAAGCACATATATCTGTGCCAGGCAATGGGCTAGGATCTTGAAAAACAATGACAAACGAGGGATGTGGAAGCCTAATTCCCAAAAAGTTTATATTAGTGCTAGAGATAAACAAGAAACAAACAAAAAAATACAATACCATTGCACACTATTAAAATAGGTGTTAAAGGAAATGAGCAGAGTTCAATAATGGAAATAAAGGTGAGCCTTGACTACAGAAGAGTGTCTTTGAGGAAGTGCCTCAACCCTGGTGAATGAAAAGAAACTTGACAACTGTTCTGAAAACGCACGGTTATGGGCAGGAACTGGCCTTTGCAAAAACAGTTATATTTGTTTCCATTCAGGCTATCTTCTTTGCCCCTCTTTTCGGTAACCCCTTCCTCCTGATCACTTCTCACACAACATTCACATCAAAATTGGGTCTCGGGGAAGAAGATGTGGAATTTCTTTCAGAAATATTTGCATTTCAACAGAGGTCAATACCCCATTCTCACCATGGAAAGAAATCGTGCTCTAATGCGAATGTTTCTGGCATCATGCATTCAGTACATTTTGGGGACCTGGAGGGTGTCATGGAGCGCCTTCCTTGGTTACCAAGAAATATATGCCAATGAAGCAACAATTGAAGGTCACTCCTGTTGAGTTTCTTGAAAATATTCTGTTTTCTTGGGCTACTGCCAGGGCATCAAAAAGCCATGCCTGGAGACAAATGGAGAGGGAAGCCAGGTGGGTTTAGGCTTTCTGACCTTTCTGGAATTTTAATGAAGCAGAAGCGTGGCTATGGGAGTAAAACAGCACAAGTATTTTCTTTTCTTGTGATTCTCTACATAGGGCACCAGTATTGTGTGAGATCAAAGGTGACATATGCTTGTAACCATCCTAGTGTGAAGGTGAAAATAACAATCTCCTCTAGGAAGATGCCATAATTACTTTCATTTTCGGTACAGAATATGATGAGGACACACCCATGGTCAGTCCAATTATTAAAGTTCAAGATTGGGGAAGAACTGTAAAGGTCATCTGTCCCAAATACAAAAATCTTCTCTACCATATCCCTGACACATCCTTGTATTAGCCCTCCTAAAAGAGCTGTACCTTTTCTCATTGCCTCTCAAAATTCTTTGAAGACTCAGATGAGATGACATCAATGACAGCACGTTGAAGGGTTTAAAGCACATTGTGTGCACATACAGGGTTTATGCAACGCAGCAAAAGCAAGAAAAGTCAGGTGAGAATTCCTAGGAGAAGGGCAAAGACCATTTTAATATATTTGACAATTTTGCATTGATTTTTCTCTGGCAACCAAAGGAAAATCTTTGTGAGGTTTATTTAAATGTCAGAATAAGAACAAAGCATATATTTCTGTGTTTATTCACTACATTCCCCACATATACCATAGGTGCTGAATTCACACAAATGATCCTAAAATATGTTTTGGGTTCATCAATTTGCATCATACCAAAAGTGGCAGTTAAACAGAGTTTTAACCTTTCAATGGACCAAACACATGTATGACACTTTTAGTCGAATAACAAACCATTGTCTCTCAGTTCATCATATCTCCTATATTTTGGTTTGTGATGCTGGGTATGAGGCTCTGAAATTTACATTACTCCTTTACCAGCCGGCTCTGCATTAGACTCTATGATACAAGTACTGGAGGAAGACTGTAAGGCACGAGGAAAAAGTAAGGACTTGCTCCTGTTGCATTTCCTATTCTTTCCAGTGTTGCCACAAAAAATGGTCCTTTAATCCATGCACCTACGAAATGGTACCAGTAGCATTTGGTGACCATTTCCAGATTTTTTCCCACACTCTGAGATACATTAGCACACATGCCAGGCACCTGCACTCAGAGGTCTGATCTAAGCTCCTCAGCATCCCTCTTCCAATCTCTCAGGGTATCAGCACAAGCTGGGCAACATTGCCTTCTCAGTGGCACCTTTCCCCACTAACACCTGTACTACTACTACATAGGCTTAGTTTTACATAGTACATACTATCTACTATCACCCATACAAATTGTAGAATGCACTAATATAAGTATTAACATGTTATTCATGTTAAAATATAATACATGTCATATATTATGCTTAATTGTGTACAATATTGTCTCTATGAATATTCTTTACCAATAGCTGTTCTTCCATATCTATAGGGCATTAAATCTTTAATTGTAAACAGTGCATTCTATTAATTACATCCCTGCCAACATTCATATCAGTTATGCAGAAGTCCGGGTACCAGTTCTCCAGGACGCCTCCTCCAAATGTCTATGTTCTAAAAGTTCAAACTCTTCCCCTTTTTTCCTTCAGTAACTACGCTACCTGCTGGTTTATTAGCGCTACTATAACAAAATAGCATAGAGGGGGTGGCTTATAAACAACAGATACTGATTTCTCACAGTTAGGAAGGCTGAGAAGTCCCACATCAAGGCACTGGTAGGTTCGGTGTCTGGTGAGGGACCACTTCTTCGTGGATACCTGTCTTCTCACTGTGTCCTCACATGGCAGAAGGCTCAAAGGAGATCTCTGAGGTCTCTTTCATAAGGACACTAACATCACTCATGAGGGCTTTGCCCTCTATACCTAATCACCTTGCAAAGTCTTCATCTCCAAATACCTCACCTGGGCGGTTAGGAGTTCATCATGGCTTTTGGCAGGGAGGGCGAGTGGTGGGGAGAAACACTCAGACCTTCGCAGCTGTGGTGCTCCAGTGTTCCTATTGAGCCTCTTTAGTCTCCCGATGTCTTTTTAGCCGTTTCTCTCTCTATTAAAATCACTGGGTGGTTTCCACTTTCCTGACTGGCCCCTGACTAATTACAACAATATATAATGAATCCAAGACATAATCTAACTGTATGTTTTTCTTTCCTTTTTTTTTTTTTTTGAGACGGAGTCTCGCTCTGTCGCCCAGGCTGGAGTGAGTGGCGCGATCTTGGCTCACTGCAAGCTCCACCTCCCGGGTTCACGCCATTCTCCTGCCTCAGCCTCCCGAGTAGCTGGGACTACAGGCGCCGCCACCTCGCCCGGCTAATTTTTTGTATTTTTAGTAGAGATGGGGTTTCACCGTGTTAGCCAGGATAGTCTCGATCTCCTGACCTTGTGATCCACCCGTCTCCGCCTCCCAAAGTGCTGGGATTACAGGCCTGAGCCACCACACCCAGCCTCTTTTTTTTTTTTTTCTATCAGAAACCATTTCAGAGAAATATTTACCTATACTTCAAGTACTTTAAACATTCAATGATTAGTAGTTTGAAACCTTCTTGGAGACAAGGATAATTTTAGAAGTTGCTGATTTCAGTTCAATATCGTTTAGGGGGTGGCAGTTGAAAACAGAACTCTCCATTTGAGTGTGCTATGTGCATTTCGTTTCAATTTGTGAGAAGTGGTCACGAGAGCCGCCATGCCTGGCCTGAGAAATAGGACAGACTGTCATTTCTTAGAGACTAGAATGCATTAAAATTAATATGTAAAATAGAAGATGATTTAAAAGTCAGCAAATATTATCTATCAGTGTGTACAATTGCTTATGATAAATAAGTTTAAAATGTTTTTAAATTTGAGGTAAAAATCCATACTTCTTTTAAACAGTACTCAATTCAGAAAAGATTAAAAGTACTCATAATTTTGTATAACCTACTGGATCATTCCATTGTCAAGCCTACACTGTCTTTAACTGAAAAAAAAAAAAAATCCTAAATTTCCCATCCTGCTACTCATTTCTTTTATGTCCAATGTCTCACACGAAATGGTTATACTCTCTGTCTCTAATTCCTCTGATCTTGCTTATTCTCGTTTTCAATTAAAACCACTTTATCCGGGTTTCACCTTTACCACGCCATAGAAACTGCTTTATCTTATCAATGTCATTATGAATGTTATTACATCTAGTGGATTTTTTTTTTTTTTTTTTTTTTTTTTGGCATCTTAGTAGTATCAGATCTTCTCCTTGATGTAATTTCTTTACCTCCTGACACTGTACTTTCTTAGAAGAGCAATCCTTGGCTCTTCTCCTTCTCCTACACAGCATATCCAGTCCATCAGGGAATTGCCTTCAACTTATACTCGGAATCCAACCGCTTCTCGACAGTTCAACCCTTCTTCTACTACCACACAATCAGCTCTCAGCTGGATTTAGCAACTCTCTGTTTCTATTCCTGGATTCGAAAATCTACCTTTTAACACAGAGTCAGAATGACCTTTTACAACGTGAAACAGATTATATCACTTCCATGCTCAAAACTTTAGTTGCTTCCAATTTCATGAAGAGTGAAAGTCAGCGTTTTCAAGGTGGATTTTCGTGTGCTCAGCCTTACATGCGCTGTTCACTGCATTATGTTTCTTCTGTTACTACTCTCTCATCGTTCACTTTTTGTTCAGGAAACATTTACTCTTTGCTGTGCTTCAAACACTTAAGGTGGGCTCCTAACCTTGGGCCTTAGCTTTGGCTTTTCTCTCTGCCTGCAATGTTTTTCCCCCAGATACCCACTTAGCTAACTCCCTCATCTGTTTGAAATGGGTTTATCATCTTTGTTATAAAGTTTATGCTGATATGTTTTGCACTGTTTAGGGTCCTGCCCATCTACACTCCAAATCCCTCTTATTGGATTCCTTTCTTTTCCATGGTATTTTCACTTCTCATCTTCTAATATTCTATATCATCTCTATATACTTTATTTATATATTACAATTGTAAGCTATGTTTGTCTACTTCTACAACAGTTTAAGCTCTCTATAGTTCAGAAAGCTTTTTGTTCCTCAATTTATATTACATGCCCAGAACACAGTAGGCTTAACATAGAGAAATATTTAGTAAATATTTGTTATATGAGTGTAGAAACTTATGTCACCACTCAGTCTCCATGAAAAGTCTCTGCTTCCCTCAAATGATGTCCCTTTTTTTTTTAATGGAGGAGACAGTAGCATACCTGTCTTTATGATTTTCTTCCCAAATGCCTTTCCTTCCTCACCCAGCTGAATTGTAAAAGTACTCCAGAGCTCTACTCTGATCCCCACTGATCTCCTTGTTCTCAAGTTGTAAAGCCAGCATGGACCAATGGAAAAAGCCCAGAAATGAACATCAGACTTACTATGCTTTGGGTCATGTCAGTGCATAGCCGTATAATCCTGAGCTGGTATCAACATCTGATCCTCAATTTTCCCATTTTAAATAATACAGTGAATATTCTGATCTGTAAGATTTCTTTTGATTCTAATTTTTTATGACTTTAAGTATAATTTAAACACAATGTTTAAAGTATATATTTGTCTAATAAGAAGGCGTTCTAAACTGGCTGTTTTACCATCAAATCTAATAATGTTTTAAAACATATATGATAAGCTAAATGTTCATTTAATCAGTTGTCTCCTCAACTATACCGTAAACATATGACTTGAGGTTTTGATTATTGTCCTTTTCGTTTCCATACTACCAAGATCAGTACCAGTAACATAATAACAAGAAGTCTAATACTTGTAAGAGCCAGTTACCCTCCTAAATCATTTCACACTTAATTCTTATAGCTAGCCTAGGAATTCACATGCTATTTTTATCCTCATTATACCATTTTACAAAGGAAAAGCCTGTGGCACACAGAGATTAAGTATAGTTGGTAGGCATTTATGTAGATTTGAACTCAGGCATTCATGTTCTAGAGTCTATGTAATTAACCACCACAACCTACTGCTCCTAATTTATTACTCAATATATTTTAATTATTCAGGCAAGCAGAAGGCAGAGAACAGAACCAATGAATCGTTAGGTGCTTTTCTGATAACATTTTTGAATATGACTAGATAATTATGTAGTTTCCAGGAACAGATTAAATCCCCTATGTACATGAGTCATTGTCTTTGCTATAAATTGCTTAGGCTGGGTATTGGCTATGTCAGCATTGCTGTAATTATCAAATTCAAAACACACATACCATTTACCACTGGTGAAGTACAAGATAGCACATTTTTTCCATAACTAGATCAGGGAAAAGGAATTTGGATGCAAAAGTACATTCAATCTTAGCAGTTAACAAGGAAGGCTTCCCAAAGACAATTCCATTTCCACATTAGTGCATGAAAGCCAAAGATAGACCCAGCTGCTCTTCCCAGCTCTGTGCTGTGGTTGCGACTGTTGGGGAGCAGTGAAAATATATTGGAGTAACACATTTTAAAAATCCCTAAAAAGAACTATCCTTTTTTGGACTCGCAAACAAAACAGACTGCCAAATACATGTTAAATAAAAATTATGTTTTACGTGCACAATTATTATTATTATTTTTTTTATTTTTTAGTTTTGGCTTTACCCTTTAGAAAAAGCTTTCCATAAAATTACTGGCAAAGAAATAAAACAATTATGTTTACACAGGTGAAAGTGAAGAATGGAAATACTAAACTTAAGGCCATTAAATTAGACTTTTGCCTGAATGGCTCTAAGAATATATGAACATTTGCATTGTCATCTTTAAGTTATTTCTAGGGATTAGCTGGAAAAAAAAGTATAGTTTATATTTAGTTATATTTGGCTATTTGTTTTATTCAATAGCTTACGTGCTAGATATGTATGACTTTACTGTCATTTTGTTGGCCTATTTCTCACTCCTTTTTTCACAGCCTAATCTTACAAAAGATTACTTATTCTCATGCTTATCATTCCCCTTATACCAGTTCCCTCTTAGGGTTGGATTTACTTAACATTTTCCTTGGCTTTGGAACGTTTGCCACTTCATTGTTTTTCACTAGCATAGGGTACTAGAAAGTACAGGAGTCTAAAAATAAAGTCAAATTCATTTCAAGTACCAACTCTGCCTCTGTAAAACTTGGATACTCTCACATATCCATGGCTATCATCATAGATAAAACTATGAGAATTTGTGTGACCTTTTAAGCTTTGGCCTTCTCTTTACAAAAGGATGATCATATGTGTTTCACCATTTGTTGTGACAATTATGTGAATTAAAATACATCAAGCACCTCTTAGTTACCATAGATTGCCCCATAGTTGATGTTAGTTCTGAGCTTTCAATTTCTTGTTTTTCATTAAAAACATGCCTTGGCTGATATTTTATTTCTTTATAGACCTTTGGGGCTCTTTTTGGGTTTTGTCTGATCCTTCCATCTCCCCTCAATAGTCATTCCAAGTAGTTCCAGTTTATTTTCTTTATTATACAATCTAATTACTTACCTACTCTGTTGTTGTCTTGTTCTGTTTTTTGTACTTTCACCACTTTGAGCAGATTTCTCATAAGGAGTGAGGAGAAAGGAGTTGAACAAGGAGTAGACAATAAACCAACATTCATAATTCATAAGTATATAACAATATTTTTCAGTTTTCAAACAGCATTAGCCTAGGTTTTCTCTAGCTAGTGGAATTAGTATCTTTCCTATGTCTTCCATAAGATTAGTAAGCAGTAGATGTTGGAAAATAATTCTTATACTACTTATAATTCTGTCTTGCACTTAGTCAAGATCTAAGTTGTGAATTTCCTATTATGTAGTTGCCTGCTTAGGTTTATGACTTTTTTCTATTATTTTCTTTGTAATTCTCAATTATACTCAACTCTACATTTTTTCTTTTAACAAAAGTTACAATACTGTTCTTAAGGAGCGCTCCTGTTAACTTTCAGTACTCTTTGAGTTTTTCTTATCTAATTGTCCATTCTCTGTCTTTTTGCTGGTTTTTCCTCCTCTTACCAAATTTTGAAAGATGAAGCTCCTGGAGACTTGGCTTGAAATTCTTTCCTCTTCTCTGTTTATCTGTTCTTACTTAGTAAATAAACTATGGCTTCCAATGCCAACATCATCCACATGCTGATAATGTCAGCCTTGACCCTTCTCTGAGCTCCACACTCACATCCTTAACTGACAACTTGACTTGTCCTCCTAAATAGGGAGCAGACATCTAAAACGTGACAGGTCCACAACAGGACTGGATTCTCTCCAAACTCTTTGCATTCTTTTCCATATCAGCTAAAGGGACTATAAATCAAGTAAGGAACCTACAATTCAGTCTTGATTCCTACCTTTCTTTCACACTCTGCATACACCTATTGCCAAACTGTGGTAGTTATACTTTTAACTATTTCTCACATCTTCCAACTTCTCCTACCTTTATCTTCATAGGTAAAACTATGATTACTTACTCCTGGATTATTCAATACTTTCTGCCTTACCTCATTTTCCCTGTTCTCACCCCTCACTCCAAAATCTATATTACCCTCTAGTCTATCTATCTATCTATCCATCCATCCATCCATCCATCCATGTATATATCCACTATCCACACAGTAGATAGAAATCTATCTATCCATCCATCTACCTATCCACTATCCACATATTAGATAAAGATATCTTTTAAAAATCATATCATTCACTTCCCTTAAAAGAAATCCTCCAGTGGGTTTCCATTCTAATTTCTTACCATAGTTTATTATACCTTCCATAATCTGGCCTCTACCTACCTCTCCAAACTAATTTCTCTCTTTTTGCCCTTTCTTGTATTCATTGAATAGGGATGTGTTTATGAGAGGTGAAGCCAGCTGGAATTCCTGGGTCAACTGGGGACTTGAAGAACTTTTCTGTCTAGCTAGAGGATTGTAAATGCACCAATCAGCTCCCTGTAAAAACGCACCAATCAGCACTCTGTAAAAATGCACCAATCAGCGCTCTGTGTCTAGTTAAAGGATTGTAAATGCACCAATCAGCACTCTTTAAATGGACCAATCAGCTCTCTGTAACATGGACCAATCAGCAGGATGAAGGCAGGGCCAAAAAAGGGAATAAAAGCTGGCCACCCCAGCCAGCAGCAACAACCCACTCGTGTCCCCATCGGTGCTGTGGAAGCTTTGTTCTTTCGCTCTTCGCAATAAATCTTGCTGCTGCTCATTCTTTGGGTCCACACTACCTTTAGGAGCTGTAACACTCACCAGGAGGGTCTCCAGCTTCATTCCTGAAGTCAGCGAGACCACGAACCCACCAGGAGGAATAAACAACTCTGGACACGCCACCTTTAAGAGCTGTAACACTCACTGCAAAGGTCTGCGGCTTCACTCCCGAAGTCAGTGAGACCACGAACCCATTGGGAGGAACAAACAACTCCGGAGGCACCACCTTTAAGAGCTGTAACACTCACTGCGAAGGTCTGCGGCTTCACTCATGAAGTTAGCGAGACCACGAACCCACCGGAAGGAAGAAACTGGACACATCTGAACATCTGAAGGAACAAACTCCAGACACACCATCTTTAAGAACTGTGACACTCACCGCGAGGGTCCCCAGCTTCATTCTTAGAAGTCAGCGAGACCAAGAACTCACTGGAAGGAACCAATTCTGGACATATTTACAAGTCATAGGACTTCTGTATTTTAGGTTTTTCCTATCCAAGCTTTACTTTTTCTTATCTTTTCTGTCTGAGCCTAAATCGAATACCCACTACTTTTTACCATATAGTGTTGCATGATTTCTTTATAGCTTTATTCTAATCTATAAATGTTTTATGTATTTATCTAGAACAGTGAGGGCACTCTGTTTATACCCTCAGTGCTTAATATATTAGGTATCCAAAATGAAAGACTCTGTGTGGGGGGGTGGTGTATGTGTTTGCAATATTCAGGTATGAATCAAATCACAGAGATGAGATGATCATCATGGAGGACTGTTACGTTTTTTCTCTCATTATATAATTTTTTCATCTCATTTATTTATCTCACATGGTACTTGGTAATTTTTTTTTTTTTTTTGTAGCGATCAAAGAGCAAGTTAGTAAAGGTGGAGGAAGAAAGATTGTCCTCCTCTGTTCAGCAACTACAGAAAGGCAGTAGCATGTCAGGTGTCATCAGGAGCAAAACAAGAGGCCCACTTGGGAGCTGGTAATAGAAAGGAGGAACACATGATGAGGAGGAGGAACTTCTAAGCTGACTACTGAAAGAAGATGCAAGATCATCCTGAATACACTCCATGCAGAGGAAGCTGAGCCATGGAAGGACAAAGGTGTTCAGTGCTCACTCTCCTTGCTCTATCATGCCTTCAGCTCTCTCCCACTTAGAGCTCTAAGGGACAGACTTTGTTTTTATTTTGTTCACTGAAAAGGAATCATTTATTGAATTAAATAATACAGGTTCTTTGTATATGTAATTGATGTACATTTGATTTTAAAAAGAAACTGTTTGCATTAGGTCACCATAAAGCAGATTTATATACTGATATGTTTTGGTTGTATCCCCACCCAAATCTCATCTTGAATTGTAATCCCTATAATCCCCATGTGTCTAGGGACAGATCTGGTGGGAGGTGATTGGATCATGGGAGTCGGTTTCCCTCATGCTATTCTGGTGACAGTGAGTGAATTCTCACGAGATATAATGGCTTTATAAGGGGCTCTTTCCCCTTCCCTACTCACTCTCTTTCTCCTGCTGCCTTGTGAAAAGTTCCAAGTTTGCTTCCCTTTCACCTTCTGCCATGATTGTAAGTTTCCTGAGGCCTCCCCAGCCATGTAGAACTGTGAGCCAATTAAACGTCTTTTCTTTATAAGTTACCCAGTCTCAGGTATTTCTTCATAGCAGTGTGAAAATGGACTAAAACACATATAATCATCAATTGTAGGAAAACAAGAAATTAAGTTTCTATGTGATCTCAACAGAAGTACTCTTTCCTTGATCATAAGAAAGTGTATTTTTTTAGAAAGTAAAGCGAGTAAGTTTACAGAATTGCAAAACACTAAAGCACGTTAAGCAAAAATTCTTCATTTTTAAGAAAAAGGTACGATTTCTCATTTTCTATTCTTGGCATACATTTTCACTGTTTCTGATGAAACCCAAACCTCCTGAACCCATTTCGGTGTTATTCAAAATTTAAACTTCTTCTATATTTGGATTAAAATATCTGTTCACAAATGAGCTGTGCAAATGGATCACTTTTTTTTTTTTTACTTCAAACTTTCTTTGAATAAATTAAACAGCATAACACCAACATTTCCTCTATAATCAACTGTGATACTAGCTCTACATTTATAAACTGTTTTGTAGTCAAGCCAGAACAAGGAGTTACTTGTTCATAACACCCAGAAGAGCTATCTGAATGTCCGTTTTCACAAGAGCTTTCTCCATTGGTGGCATTTTATAATTGTAGGGACTATCCAGGTCATAGCCTGTGGTCTCCACGGGCCCCTGGGTCAGGACCATGGCCTCCTCCCAGATCTCAGCAAAGTGGAGCTGTTTGTCACTCTGCTCCACAGGCTAGCTGGCTTGCTGGGGCAAATGATGGGTGTCTCTTCAGAGCAGGGCATGGCTGACTGAGAAGGTGAGCAGAGGAGAGAGCCGGAAGAACAAGAAAGTGCAGAATGAGCCCCTAGGACACACTTCACAGGCTAATACATGCTAGTTAAGGTTCTTTCCTCCTTTCAATCTTTTTCTCATGCTGTAATATAATTAAATTTTCAAAACACCTGAACCTAATATTGGCAATCTGTTATGTTGACCGGTGTGATAATTATCTGCTGCCTCATGTCAAACTCACACAACGTTGCTTGATTTATGTTTGCATCTACTAATGATAAAAATGGTAGGAACAAGTCATAGTGACGCAATGTAATAGAGAGTCAAATGTTTAGAAAATTAGAGCTTGACATCTATAGAGAACAAATAACAAAATATGCTTTAGAATAGTACATGAAAGTGTGTACCGGGAGAACTCTCTTATCTTGTGCTTTATTCTGACCATACCCATCATTGCTTTGAAATACAAAATTTCCACAAGGAAAGCAAAAGTGAAATCAAACGAAGGAGTCTGGAATTTTTCAAAATATGTATGCTGGGAAAGGAAAACAGGAAACTATAACAACAGAGAGCAAAATGACAAAAGAGGAGAAAAGCTCTAAAGAAACTCTAAATAAGCTCTGAATAAAGAAAAGCTCTAAATAAAGGGACCTCAGCAATCAGCTTGTCTATACTTGTTAACTTGTTTCTCAGTATGGGAGAAAACGGAAGTCCGTGGAGTGGGGTGGGGGTCTAGGCTTCTCCCTCTGGGACGCTCAGCTTCTGGAGTGCAACAGAGGAGTTCCTTCAGGTCGGGGTTGTCAACCCGCATGCTATTTATATTTGGCGACAAATAAACCTTTGTTTGGTGGGAGGTGCAGGTGAGTGGGTATTGTCTTGTGCTTTGCAAGATATGCAGTAGGATTCTGGCCTCTAGTCATTGTGTGCCAGTAGCATCCTACCCCCCACTCTCCAGTTGTGACAACCGACAATGTCTCCAGATATTGCCAAATATCCCCTGGGGGTCAAAACCACTCCTGGCCGAGAACCACCGCTTTAGAGGATTCTTCCCACAGTATTTCTTCTCCTTACTTGCCTGTATTATTTGTCATGGTTTTATGAAGATAACAAAAGGAAATTAGAAATGGTAGGAATTGGTATATTTTGTTGCTTAACAGTTAATATGCAAATGTTTGAGAAGAGGAATGAAAGAAATCAAACAATACAAGTTTTAGATGAGCTATAATTCTGACTTGTCTAATGTCATATTATCTTACTGATTTAATCTTTTCTATTCTAAATCGTTCAAACTTGGCAAATGGAGACATTATAGCACTCAATTAGAATTATTGAATTTTAAGGTTTTTTTACTTCAAGATTAGAGGATTTTTTTAAAAGTATGTATGTACTCCTGCACACACCCACGTACTCACACAATACCTATCCGCCACACAGCATTGCTGAGAACCCACGCATATACCGTAACGCAGCTCACATTCTTTAGATTTTTTTTTTTCAATATTGATGCCTATCAGCTATTGTACGTAATAAACTCATTGTGTATTACAAAACTTCTCTGGGCAGTAAAACAATACACATAGAACATCCTCTTTTCCTTTCAGTTTCCTAATGGAAATAATTCTTTTAGAGACTATCAAGGGTTTATTTCCCTCATCAAGCTTTTTTATGAACAAACCATTTGCTATGTATGCCGATGGCACTGATTATCCTGCATGAAATAGGATACAGTAGTTTCTTGGAGCAAAAAAAGAGTAGAAATATACCTGCCAACAGATCTACATGTGATCCAGATTTCACATTTCCCTATAGAATATTGCATTATAAAGAATACGTGGTAAAAATGGAGAATTTATTAGCTCTATTCTGTTAACCATAGCTGAAAAGAGTGTGCTGGAAGTATAGTAAGCATATGCTGTATGGTCCTAGCTGAACCTAAGATAAAAGTGCTGGCGTCAGGATGGAAGTATGGTGGGGGTGAAATTTACTTCTCCATGTTCACACATAATGTCTCGTATAAAGTTACTCTAAAGTTTATGTTTTATTGTTTGGTTTCCTAAACAATAATATTATTGCTTGGAGTTTTCAAATAGAAGACTTCAGAGACAACATGATTTAATCATCAGTAGATGCCATTTCTGTTAACAAAGCAAGTCAGACTAGACTCCTACAATAAATGGACAGTCTCTGTTTTAACAAGTGTAGAACTGACTAGAGATCCGAGATCTTAAGTAGAAGGTACAAAAAAAATTTATTCTCTTAGTTTTCCCTGGAGTTAATCATGTCAAATGCATTCCCAAGCCTGAAGCAAAGAATAAAACTAAATTAATTTTAATCATGCACATTTATTTTTTGTATTCTGTGTGAAAAAAATAAATACAAAGGGAATATGACTAATTTCAAGGCTTTACTTCACATCATGCTCCTGAGAACACATTTTTTGGCAAATATAAACACGCTTTCATTTTATTCATGAAATAGTTTACCCAGTACAGCTCTAGGCTTTAATATCTTCCAAAAAAAATCTCTTCTTAGTATAAAAGTATAGAATTAAAATTTAAGTCCTGATCGATTTCACACACATTAGCCTCCCACAGTGAAGCAATTATTTCCTTTGAGATATTTGCTACTCTCCTTTTATAATGAATTTGGTTTACATAAACTGATGAAGATAACAGAATTGTAAAGTTTCAGTTTATAACATCTTGGTATCAGTACATTTAAAAAATCAGTCAACTGGATATTTAGAAACATGCCACAAGTAAGATATTGTGCTAAGTAAGCTCAGAGGTAGACAAAGGAAGAGTGGGATTATCTTTCTTAAAAAAACTTTAGAAGATTAAACATTTTCGAACAGAGTAATCAAATATCTGAACAATATATTAAATCATGTCAGACAAATATAAACAATAAGAATAATTTAAAATTTTAAAGGATTTGAGATGAAATGTAAATGTAGGTGATAATGTCTTTCATCTTGTGGAGTTGTTGCAAGAATTAAATGGCTTAAAACAGTTGTGTGCATTATGTTTGTTTTAACAGTAACAGGAACAGAGAAAGAACTCAATCCATAATAGCCAGTGGGCAATCTGGCTCCAGAGTCCATGCTCATAACCACTATACCCTAACAAATAGGTCTGCGATTGAAATAAACAACCTTTTTGGCAATAAGATGACCTTGATTAGGTTTTCAAGGTATGAGTTTTTGAATTAGGGTAAAGAAATAATGGATGAATGAGACATTTTAAAAGAAGGGTAGTGATTGGTAAATCTTTGCATGTGTCAGGAAAAGATAAAAGGCAAAATTTGATTTTTCTCAACGTTTTGAACTCCAGTCACCAGAAGAATGATTTTACCATTTGTATAAATGAGATAGAAAGGTTTCTCAATAATGCAGGACCTAACTTATGAGGTTATTGGAACCATAGCAAGATAATTAACGCAAAGGCTTTAGCACAGTGACAGGTATAGTGTAAGCATTCAATAGCTATTCTCTATTATCACAGTTGTCATCATAATCTTAGGATTAGATGAGAGGCATATCTGGATGGCCCTGGAGTCTCATTCTCGCCAGCCTTTATAGCAGTATAGCAAGGAGCTAGCTCAGCAGATCTGAGGGAGCACAAAAGAGAAGTTGCCTGATATCTACCAATGAGACCCAGAGGCTCTCCTTTTTTAACAGGACAACTTTTCTGGCCCTTGCCCCTAAAATTATGTACAACATTATAGATGCAGGTCTCTCGGTCCTAGGATCTTGGCTGCGGTGTTAGCTGACAAGCTGTGCTCAACCGAAGCTAAGATCTTAGGGGACTATGTGAACTTTACTACTTTTCTGCTTGTAGTTTTCCCCATTACACTATATGTTAGATTTGCATGCCAAGAAGCAATAGGAATTTGATGACAAAGAACACGAGGGTGGCTGAGATTTGGCACAGATGCGCACAAGGATTGATAGCAGCAGTTGAGATTGGGAGGTAGTTAAAATTCATGCCCAAAAGGGGAAGCAATATTCATAGGCAAGAGGAATTTACGACCTAGAATGATCAAGTCAACCATGTCAGGGTTAAAAATAAAATAGCAGAGGATTGGAATGAGGGAAGGAGAGAATCCTGGGAAATGGGAGATGAGCAGTACTCCAATATCCAGGCAGAGAACTGGCAGCAGGTTATATGTCTAGGGGTAACAAGATCTTGGCCTCTGGACAGAGGTTCAACAGTAGAGATCCAATCTCGGAAAGATGCTCAGAAAGCCAGGAAGCGCTAGAAGAAAGACTAGAAGTGATTGTAGAGAGAACAGACATCTAGGCAGGTTATCAGTATCTTTCAGAAAACATCAGAGTCTACCAATCGCTACAGTAGGAATCTAGGCACAACTGTAATTATAAAATTGAATCATAGAGAATGAATGAAAGGAAAAAAGCACTGACTGGAAAGAAGAAAGACGACTCAGAAATAGTACTCAAGAAGAAATAGGACTCAGTTCTCAGAAGTAGGGTCTGTGCTCATGTTAGAAAAGCCTCAAGGGAAATATATCAGAATAAAGTAAGTCAGAAAATGTAGTTATGATTGCAGATGGGGCCATATCCACAATTATTTCCTGATACTATGTTTACCAAAGGGAACTACTTTCTAAGCATGTTGAGTGACTCTCCCAAAAATTTCTTGTGGAAAACCTGGATGAAGAAAGAAAAGAGACCAAGAAATATATGTGGCTAAACATGATATTGAGTCTCCAAAGGAGTCCTTCTTTCAGCTGATCCCAAGTCACTTTCAGAGACTCACAGAATCTGCAGAATGCCTCCCCTAAGAAGGCTGAGTTCCACATCTAGTTACAACCAAGCAACAGATAACCTAATGAGCCTACATTCTTCCCAAATTACTTAAGAATTAAAGGCGGGGGAGGGGCCGGGCGCGGTGGCTCAAGCCTGTAATCCCAGCACTTTGGGAGGCCGAGACGGGCGGATCACGAGGTCAGGAGATCGAGACCATCCTGGCTAACACGGTGAAACCCCGTCTCTACTAAAAAATACAAAAAACTAGCCGGGCGAGGTGGCGGGCGCCTGTAGTCCCAGCTACTCGGGAGCCTGAGGCAGGAGAATGGCGGGAACCCGGGAGGCGGAGCTTGCAGTGAGCTGAGATCCGGCCACTGCACTCCAGCCTGGGCGACAGAGCGAGACTCCGTCTCAAAAAAAAAAAATAAAAAAAAATAAAAAAATAAAAAAAAAAAAATAAAGGCGGGGGAGGTAGGTGCTAGGCAATGATACTATCTCACAGTCTGAATTTCCTGCTCAAGTTAATTATCCCTGGGAATTCTCAACATGAGGTTAATAGGGGGAGTGGGGAGTGGTGTGGAGAAGGTTCCAAACCAATGACTGCTTTGTGGTTTTTTCTGATTATGAAGGTACATCATCCCTGATTGTTTCATGCCAACACTACTTATTTTGTTAACTATACTTATTTTGTTAACTATCTGAAACAAAATTAGACACACAATTGCAAAAACATCTAAAGATATATCTCTACTATGTAAATCCATATTGCTTAAATTTACCGATTACTCATTTATCCACTACAGAAGTTTCAACCTTACATGAAGTTTCAGCCCTTAACACTTAAATGAAAGATAAAGGGCCACAGTGTATATGTACCTCAAAATATCATTCTGTACATGATAAATACATACAATATTATCTGTTAACTGAGAAATATACTGGCTTTTCAGCAAAGTTAATTTGTTTCTATGTCCTCCCTGTTCTTGTCTTAGAAGCATCTTCAACTACATGCATATATTAATTTTGGAGTTCCTGAGCTATGTTCTTTGCTATTCTTTCACAATTCATTTTTATTCTCTTAGTATCAACTAGTGATATCTGATTTGTTTTCTCTTTATTTGTACAGTAAACTGAAGCTTTTGAAACATGGTCTGGTTCTCATTGGCACCTTTTCCCTCCATTTTATCCATCAAAGTTACTAAAATTTTATGGTCTACTTCTTGCAATTTTAAAAAATTATTATACACAGATACACCCAACATGTTTTATTCATCTTCCCTGAAAAAGGCATAGAACATTTTAAAAGGCTCAGAAATCTTGTAGAAACTAGAATGGAAATGGTGTCCTGGAGTGTGATTACAAATTAAAATGTCCCTTTTGCTTTCTAAAGAATAAGTCAATACCTAACATCATAAAACTCTCCCCGAGTCCTTTTTTTTCTTTCATTGTGCACTGCAATGCTTCTATTGATGTAACATGTACACCAGCATTCACTGCAGTATAAGTAAAGGTAGATTTCCACCCAGTTTGCATGATCATGGTACAGCCACACTGGGCATTGACATACAATAAAAAGTCAGTTGTGCGAAGCTACCCGGGAGCAACATAGCATTCACTCAAATGCCTTTTACTGGGTACCATGTGGCTCTCCCAGCAAGTCTATTTGTGAATTCTGGGGAATAAAATCAGCAAAATGTGTTGTAGATATGTCCAAGGATATCTTATTTCTATGTATCTATTTATATCTAGAATTCAGATCTTTATCTCACTTTTGGGATCCACTAAACAATAGAATCTATTCCTTTCCAGCTCAGTTCTAGGCTCCTAATTAAAATGAGTACAGTGCTCTATGAATTAGAATTTCTTAGGCTCTGATTTCCCCCTTATCTTTTGTATCTTAAGATGATGGATTTGCGTTTACTGGAAATTTTTAGATATCTACAAGTCCATCAAAAAGTACAAAAATCTAAAAATTACTTTTTAGCCACTTATTTTGTAGAAGTATGGTGTATGTAGATTATTTGTGAATAAAGTGATGATTTATTTATTTATTCAATGTATTCTTTTATTGAGAAAAAGGAATATGTTGTTACCTGATAGCTAGCAATAGTTTTAAGGGACAACGCTTTTATCTATCTATCTATGTATCTGTCTATCTGCCAATCATTTATCTACTTATCTAGCCAGTTATTTACCCAGGTTGAAAAATAGTTTTAAAATTACATAGATGGTGTGGAATTTGTTCAAAACGAGTTACGAATATTTTCAAATAAACATTATAGACACAACCCCAAATTTCTGCACCTGACTATAAAATGCTCCATTTGTATGTAAATGCAATTGAAATTCTGTTGAAGCTTATTATTTAAGGTGAAACTTTTAAGAAATTGGCTGTACATGTTTCTAAGTAAGGAAATTAGAATTTTTAAATTGATATAACTTATGCTATTTAATTTCCATTTGTAACATTGCTAACTAAGCCTCATACTTTTCAGAAATATCATTTTATCATCAATTGTTTTGTAGCATATTGTTTTTGATTTCTAAAAACAATTGATGTTCACTGTAGAAAGTACAGATATTAGAGAAAATACATTAAAAAGTTAGTATAATGAACTGATAACCCACCAATTAGAGATAATCACTATTAGTATTACTTATTTATTTCATTATAATTTGGAATGAAATAAAATTCCTATATTTATAATAATGACATTGAAGTCATAGTCTACTTAAGTTTTTATTAAAATTTTTATTCATAGCATTATATTTTACCATATTATTAAATTCTATTTAAGAAACACGATTTATAATGACATAATAGTATTCCACATAAAAATACACATTTTAAAATCACCTGTCCATTTTCAGTAGTTTGTTTTCAATTACTTTTGTTATTGTATATATGTTGTGATAAATATCTCTGGGTGCTTCTTTATTTTCTTAGAATCAGAAAAACTTTAATGGATCAAAGGGAAGTAACATCTTTTAAGGCTTCTAATAAATATGGTTTAAACTTGAATTAAAAAATTTATCTTGCTAAATAAGTCTCCAATTATTTTTCTGTAAAACATAATAAAATAAATCTCTTAAATTATTTGTAGTAATGCCTAAACATTTAGTTTTTGAGTTATAAGAATTTAAGACAATTTGAAATAATATCAGTATAGAACTGAATATAATTTTTCAGTAAACAACTAAAACATCAAAAATTGTATTTCAAACGAGATCTTTTTTCTTAGATGATGAAAAGGATATCTCATGGGGCAAGTTATCACTGAACTTTGGAAAATGGTATAAATTAATTTTTTAAAGAAATATTAATATGCTGGCTACATTTCCAAATGTTCATAAAGTTAAGAGCAGAGATATTTTAATTGCTTAGAATAGACACTGCTAGGACTGTTCCCAAATATATTTGCCCAGATTGAACTGGGAACTATTTCCCAGCATGCTCCCAGCCACACACTGAACCAAGAAAACTCCTACTCCTTCCTTGACACACCCAATGGAACACAATGATTTACAAAGGAAATTTTACTAACAAGCAAAGTAAATAAAACAACTCACAAGAGATTTCCTTTGGAGATGAAAATACAAACACAGATGATCTTTTCTGATTACATATTTCTGAGACAGTGTGGACACTGAACAGCCATTTGAAAATTGAAGCAATACCTACATTAACAGAACAAGGAGGTTCCAGTACTTGAGTATAAGAAAACAGATAACTTAGGACAGGACATATTCTGAATCACTTTTTGGAAAGGCTTTGTTTACACATGGAGAGAAGTTAACCTTTTTCCAATAAGTGAGAGAGAATATTAAGATAAATCACTTTCTCACCACTATAATCAATGCTGAATCACATGGTATTACCTTGTTAATATTGGCATGCGACAACTGAGTATTGTTCTAAATATCTGTATTTAGTGGCATAAAATTGAGTCATTTTGAAATAAAAACTTACTTCAAAAGGTAGGTAGGTTTTTTTTGTTTGTTTGTTTGTTTTCTTTTGCTATAATTCAAATAGTAATGTACATGAATGCTTCTTTTTACTACCTTTATAATATTATAATACTGTTCCCATAAGACAAACTTAGTTTTCCAATATAGAGTGATGGAGCTAATACTTCCAGGCAACTAAAACTTTAAAAAATTCCAACACTTCAAATAAGAAAAAGAATGTAGGTCAGGTCAGTGTTTTCCAAACTGTATTTAGGACATGAAATTATTACAGTGGGTCATGATCTTTTTTTTTTTTTTTAAGAAAAAAGCGAGAGAAGAGAAAATATCACAATTATCATAGTGTATCTAAAATAGCAAGGTAAGTTTTATTTCACTGAACTTTGTGTCAGTAGATTTTGAGTATGACATAAAATATTTTCTTACTGTACTTTGATCAAAATTATTTGAAAAACATGGTTCTAGGTCCACCTTCCCCAGGGTTTTGAATTTTAAGTTAAAATGAAAATTATGCCCAGAATGAACAGCTATTATTCATTGGAACCTTTTTGCACATGTTTAATTTTCTTTTATCATTTATGCCTAGTTAAAAGTAATGCATAAATATGTACTACTCATAAATCAGTAACTGCTGTCCTAAAGAAAGTGATATAGTGGGATAAAATCAAGGCATTTTGAAATAAAAACTTATTTCAAAATAAGTTTTTATTTCAAAATGTAGGTAGGGTTTTTTTGTTGTTGTTGTTGTTGTTGTTTGTTTGTTTGTTTTTGGCTATCCATCAGAAAAAGCTGATGTTGCAACTTGGAAAATATTTTTATGGTAAGATAACCCACTCCATAAATCCAAGACTACTACGTTTAACTGAATTTTGTAATTCAAGTCTACTGTTGATTACTAATGAGACTCTTGAAGACAGTAATCACAAGTTGGAAAGAAAGATGCAAAGACAGGGTGAACAACATATTAAACATTCTTTTACTTGTAAGATGTATTTAATATTTTAAATTAATTCCCAAAGAACAGTGTTGACCAAGATGGGAAAAAAGGTTTTTGATCCAACTGGGTTACGTTCATCCTGGACCACGGAACTTATTAAATAAAAACCAAGTTACCAGTATATATTAACAGTATCTGAGAGTCTCTATATTACCTTCTCAGTGCACTACTTTATGTGTGTACACCAAAATCTTATCACTGGTTATTTTTCTTTTCTAGATTTTCTGCATTTTCTAAATTCTTTCAATCAAAATATTTAACCAAAGGAGAAATGGACTGACATTCTTCAATGCTCATGCTGATAAGAGTAGAGTAGCTGTGATACAGATACATTTCCCTTTGTTAAAGCAAACATTAGAATCTTGAGTTAACTGTTTTCTCAGTGTTGCCACTTTACTGAATTATTTAGACATTTAATTGAATTTGATAAAATACATTAAAAGACAGAGGAAATTATCTCCTATGGTTTCCATATGTACTTGTAGATTGAATGAATGAATATAAAATATAACTTTTTAAAATGGTTGAATTTTCTTTTTTTCCTCAACTAATCTTTCTCAAATGTGAGCACTTAGTTTCCACTGTGCATGTATGTTTGTGTGTGTGTGTGTGTGTGTGTGTGTGTGTGTGTATATATATATATAAAAAATGCTTGAAGCAGTAAGGTATTTGTACTGGATTATACAATACTATGGAAATCTTTAGATTTCATATCATTTTCAATTAATTTGCACAGATTCTTGGCTAAATTGACAAAAAAAACTTCAGTCCATTTTTATCATCTTTAAGCAAATCTATTAAGGTGAATTAATTGTCATGTATTGGATTCCCTTGTTCATTCTATCTTTAATTTTCAAAATAAACACCGCTTAAATTAGGTGAGAGCATCCTGGAGTACTAAATTATACCAAATCAAATTAATACATGTTTATTGACCACTAGGGTTAGTATCTTATTCTTTCAAATATATTGGCTCCTGTTACATGGAAACCTACCAACAAATTGGGTCTGCTTAGAGACTGCAAGGAGAGAGGCCTTCATACTAATATTTTTATGTTTAGTCATCAGAAAATAATCACTAATCATAACAATATAATGTGGGAGTTTTTCAACTGTGGCAAACATTTGCTTTTGCATTTGTTTTTTCTGTTTTTCTGGTCTCTCCAGATATTTTCGATTTGCTGTAAATCTCCCTAGGTATACTTGTAAAAGAATGCAGTGATAAAATATGACTAGACATTCAAGGAAAAAGCAAAACTAATAAGCAGAAATGGAGAAAGTGAATATCTAGGTATTTCCCAATAGCTTTTGAGTTCACTAATTTAGGCACATCTCTGACATAACAGTTCCTTGTGGCTTCCTTGAATCCTTTCCAGCAATAGATCATACATTCAGGCCATACACAAACATAAAGCCTATTTTACAAGAAAATATATGTTCTATATCAGGGGATATTCTGTTAGTTCAAAGGGGTCAGAGTATTGAACTCAACAAATATGGGAGCGCACTTCTTACAGGTAGTATTCTATAGGCTAGAGACAGAAGAAAAAGGAGCATGGAGTCTAGAGGGGAAATAAGAGGGACAAAAATCATAGTGTGTTCGAAACTGTGTCAGGGATATGCATGGGGTGCCATGAGTGTATATGGCATATTCAGAAATCAGAGTCCATGGTCACCCAATTAAGCTCTCTGTCATGACTCCTTTCAGTATCTGTTACATCTGTACTAAGTGTTCAGTAAATGTTAGTTTTCTCCATATCTCCCATTTCTAAGTAGTTCTTCACTATATATATATATACACACATACACATACACACGCACACACACACACATATATACATAGTATGACTGTTGCAAAGACTATCCCAAGAAAAATAGATGAAAACAGTTACTATTTATCAGTCCAATATTGAGACTAATTTTTCTTTGTTTATAACATCTCAATTTACAATATCACCTTTCTTTGTACTGTATTTATCAAAGAACATTCCAAGGTTGTGAAGTCTATTCAAATAACAAGAATATTACCTAAGCTTCCACTTGTCATATCACTACAAAGCCAAATTTAAAATTATCCTATTTTTGGCTAAGCCAGTCTTCCATCAGTTGATACACAAATCTTGTCATTCTACCTCATATTCGCTTTTATTTTCTTTTCCAACCATTTGCATAATTTTAGCAAGATCATTTTGAAGTTCTGATTCCAGCAGTGTAATATTCCTTAAAGTTAAAATTTGTATAATCCTGTTACTAATAGTAAAAGGTACGTGAATGTTCATAAAGAGAAAATATACCAGATACCATCATGTTTTTAAAATAAACATTCTTTGTTTTCGAATATAAATTATTCACTTAAAAGAACAGCAATTTCTCTATTAAAATAAACTAGCATTGGTAAGGAATAGATTTTGCTTTTCCAATCTCAACCATCTTTCTCCTTCACCCATGCCTTGCTCTCTCAGCAACTTTCCAATTCAACTTGGAAAGTTGAATTTTCTCATTCAATCAGCACACACTGCAACCAAGTAAGTGTCTTGAAGACCTGAATTAAAACCTAATCCTGAGAATGTAACACCAGCAAAACCAAACCAAACTCCACATTAGCTTTGGAAATTGCAATCGCAGTTTCAAGAGCAAATGTCAAATAGGCTTCACTGACCTGAGGAAATATCGATTTGACTCATCTTGGTCTGTGTGATGTTGATGTGAACACCCACTTTGCTTTCAGTGAGGTCAATCTCCACATTGCCCAAATTATCCGCAAAGTGACTGAAGACCAGGAGACCGTTGGGGTTCCATGTCCTAAACTGGAAACTGACTGAGAACAGGTCCTGGTTAAGCCGTCCGGGTACCTCCAGGTAACTTGTAGCATTAAAAAAGACAGGCACTGTATAGGGTTCCACACAAGAGAAGCTCAAATTTCCCTGTAAAATAGAAAGACAGGCTTTGAGGAAAACACAGAATAAAATAAACATCCATGTAAGACCATTGATGAAGCTATAGTTCTACAAGTTTTGAAGCACAGCCCGAGCCTAAGTGAAATTCACACGCAGCAGCAGTGGATAGATTCAGTGACTGGATGCACCACCATGGATCTACTTGGAGTGTAAGACCTACTATTGAGCAGCAGTTGGCTGTCTAACTATAACAAGCAGCTTCCGCCATGGGATTGACAGCCAGACAGCCTGCTGTGATAGGCTGACGATGAGTTGTAAAGTGTGTATATGTGTTGTGGGTGTGAGTGTGAATCACAAGACTTTCTGAAGATAGCAAAGCTGCTGCTGGTCAAACATAAGTCAGGTAGAGAGATGCTATGCCCTATTCTCGGCGGTAAATGCCGACATTAACATAGTACTCTGGTCTCAGTGGGGATTGTGGTCATATGTTTGTAATTTATGAAACTGATATTTTAGGGAAAATATTTTTGGATTTTTATCTATATACCTTGTATGTACATATATACATAGATAGATATTAAGTTTTCAGCATTAATGTAATTGTGGTTATTGGAGATTATTTTATTATCCAACTCGAAATTCCATTTAAATTCCCAAGAAATGTGCTTATATTACAATGCATTAATTCCTGTGGAACTAGCAGTATAAATGGGCAAAATGGAAACAAATTTTGCAATAATTCAGGCTTTCCCCTTCTCTTCTATACACCTCCTTCTTGGTATAAACAAACAAACAAAAAACAAAAAAAGCTTTATCATTCAGTTACACTAAATTTTATATTTCATTGCCTAACTACATTCCCTTTACAGATCTAAAAATCTGTATTTGCTTCTAACTTCTTTTATCCTATCA
The DNA here is from genome assembly GCF_003255815.1 of Theropithecus gelada. Lineage (NCBI taxonomy): Eukaryota > Metazoa > Chordata > Mammalia > Primates > Cercopithecidae > Theropithecus > Theropithecus gelada. Next base: position 171,490,108 of record NC_037670.1, on the reverse strand, counting down.
TAATATTTTAAGGAATGTAATTGGATGATATTTTCATTGGCTCTCTCTCTCTCTCTCTCTCTCTATATATATATATGTTTTTTAACAACACCTCATATATATATATACACACACACACACACACACACCAGATGCTGATTTCTTCCATTTTAGCACATTAACCATTAAATCTAAGGCAAGCTGTCTCTCTGAATTAATATTCAAATTAAATTTGCTCTGTACATTCACAGATGATTATTTTTAAATGCTTGCTTTTACTGATGAAAAGAACTGCCTATGCATAATAACTGAGATTTTATAACTGACCACATACTTCTTTTGAGGGGATTGTCTCCCTAGCAAAATTAAAGATCCTACCAGAGTAATGGTGCTGACTCTGGAGTCAGTGCATAATCAGGGAATGAGTGTGCTTGGGAGAAGAGGAGGTAGAATGAGCGCTGAGTCAATTTCACTGAAATATCAGCATTCAACATCTTTGAAAGTAAATTTCTTAAATAAACACTTGCCTTTGTAGGGTTGCTTGCAAAATGTCCTATTTGTCTCTATCCCATCTAAGATTTTCTGTATTGTTAAAATAAAATATAATTATAGAGCATAATCAAACTCACACATTGTGAATTCATAATTTTTTTTATTCTTTTATTTTTGGGGGGACAGAGTCTCAGTCTGTTGCCCAGGCTGGAGCGCAGTAGTTCAATCATGGCTCACTGCAGCCTCAAACTTCTGGGCTCAAGTGATCCTCCTACCTCAGCCTCTCAAGTAGCTAGGGCCACATGCATGCATCACCATGCCCAGCTAATTTTTCATTCAATTTAATTTATTTTTTAAATTTTAATTTTCTTAACTTGTTGTAGAGACATGGTCTCACTATGTTGCCCAGGCTGATCTCAAAGTCCTGGACTCAAATGATCCTCCTGCCTTGGCTTCCCAAAGTGTTGGGATTACAGGAGCAACCCACCATGCCCGGCTATAAATCTATAATTTATATCTTCTACTCATAAAATAAAATAACAGCGATTTTTTTCATAAAATGAGTTTTTTTCCATGTTAAACCTCAATGTTTTCATCTACAAAATGTTTGTATCCTTCTTGTAGTATTGTTCTCAGATCATCCTAAATGTAAAATATAACTTGCCTAGCACACTACCTGTTGCCTATAAATGGAGCTATTATCATTTTTCCATGTAGTCAATATACTTTATGAGAAAATTTAATCAAAGTTCAAGTTTTAATTTCTAGTATAAATTTATGATTACTTTAAGGAAATTATTTATTAAATAATCATTTGCCTTAAGTTATTGTTTTAAACTTTCTCATATCCAACCCAAACTGTTTATTTGTTCAGGCATTTTCACTTGTCAAGTCATTTGATGAAACCTTAGGCTCAAATCTGAGCAATGAGACCATCAGAGCTCTTTTAGAGCAGAATGCAAACACTCATGACATTATTCTACTTCTAGTGCATAATATCTTCTTATTGTATGGGTCTCTGGAATTCTAGACTCTCCCAAATAGGCTCTCTGCGCTAAAGCAGCTCCTGGTCTTGCAAAGCCATAGAGAACTCTCATACTAAAACTATAAACTAAGTATCTTTTAGGGATGTTGAGTAGTGTCGTTTGGAGGCAGGTGTGCTGGGGCTTTCTTTGACATTTGCTCTCCTTCCAAAATCTAATGAAACCTGGCACCAACTCGCACAAGAGGCAGACAAAAATCACAGTAAACTTCTGTGGCACAACTTTTGCTATGCAGTGGAAATCAAGCTTTATTTAATTGTATAATATTTAGTCTGGTTAGAGATTTGTTAAAAAAGGTATTTATTTACATATTCAAACAAATCATCTTTGGAAGCACAGGAGTAAATATAATGAAGTCCCTGATTAAAAAACTTTAAAAATATTAAATTAAACCATAAGCAAGTAACTTAGAGCATATGTGATGAGATATTTGAAAACATGATGCTGCCGGTTTAAGGGCTGCTAACTGCTGGGATGAAGCATGTGCTGAAGTGTATCTGTTCTCCTGCCACAAATCATCCAGAAATACTGAGTCTGACGTTCTGTGCTCCATGGGAATAAAACCTACCACCTACTTTAGGCTCGTCCCATTTTCTATTCTCAAAGAATAGCAAGTATCTACACTATTTCTGAAAACTCTAATGTTTGTTTTACATCATTGTGCCCAAACACAAATATGATGAAAAATGTCATGATTTTGTTGTTGTTCAATACTCCAAAAAACAAAAAAGTTACTTGAATTTTTATAGACCAATATTTTGAGGATGAAAATTCTTACCACATTTGAGGGCTCTAATTTCTTCCTTCTGGCAAGATCAGTAATGTTGATGCCATTGTAGTTGATGCTTTCCATGCAGCCTTTGAAATTCTTTCTACCGCTGGAACTGGGCTTGCCAGAGAAAGGGATGCCTCCAAAGGTTATCTTTGAGAAAAAGAAATTAAATGTAAACATCCACATTGTGTTGTGATAAACTAGACAAAACTATGAATACAGTCAAGGTCAAGTAGCTATACCCCAATCAAAATATACAAATATTATAGCATTCTGCCTCCAAAATCCATGGCATATTAAATTATGTTGTTGATGAAGTGTCTAATGGAGTCATTCATTCTAATAATTAGATTATAACTTGAACAAAAAAATAGTAATGATCCTGTGCAATTTTGCTGCCCCAGAGGCATTTTTTAACTTTTCTTGAGAATATTTAAAAGATTTTTTATTCAGCAAACTTCTTTTATCAAATAATATTAGACATATATTTTTATGTTTATCATTCAAAGACGTACTATCAATAAATGCCTCCAGTAAGCATGAGATAATCAGTACTAATTTAATAAGCTGATAAAACTGCAGCCCAAAGCAAGGGATATCGTATTTACCCTATGCAGACTTGTAGTCTAATGACCATGATTGTCAAAAATTCATTAGATTTATTTTGGATGTAGAAAATAGCTCAAAAAATATCATTACAATATTGATTAGGGACCACTTAGGATCTGGGAACTCAAAGTTGAACAGTGTGGGCTTAAAGATATTATAGGTCTTTTAAATCCTAAGAAATAAGATAGTGCTACTTACTGTGTTCCTCTGGCTGCTACCGCTTATAGAAAGAAAATATCTATTTCTTACATATTTTTGATCAATATATATTATAGCATTAAATCTACATGACACAAAATTGCATTTAGTATTTTCATGGTGAAGGATGATATTCACTATGAATAGTAAGTTAGTAGTAAATGAAGCCAACTGCTAAATATAATTATAATATCAAGATATACGATACTTGTAATACATATCTTTTAAATTATCATATAGAATTACCATTATCTATTTTTTTTTTTTTACTATCAGCTTCATTAAAATGCCAGAAAATATTCTGTGGTCCAACCACTTCATTTTCAATGATAATATATAACTATAAAGAATCAATGACAGCCTAATAGCCTATCATTGGTTACATTAGGGATTGGGGTTAGAACTCACTAAATTGTTAGGAATCTGTTAACTTGAGCCTGTGATGCTTTTCCAGAGCATGTTTGATGGGGTGAAATGAAAGCAATGAAAATGAAAAAAATGAAGTGAAGACATTTTTAAAAATTGGGACTTCGTATTTGAAGCATCAGTCAAAGATTCCGTGTTCTGGAAGGTCCATAAACAAATTATGTTCTATTATTTAGTGTTATGGCATCTTAAATGCTTAATTAGTTTTAGAGGGGGAACACAAATTATGAGGTGATGATAAAAATAAACAAAAGCCTCATTTAAAATAAATTATTATTAATGGTTAGCTGAATATGTATTATTTGCCACAGAGTTCACGTATAAGAAGGTAAAAGGAAAATTGAGAAAAAATGTATCCCAAAGAATCAGAAAACTACAAAGAAGAAATAGAGAGTAATCTAAAGTAGAATTATTGGGGAAATGTTTTCAACTTGCACTGAAATGAACATATTAGGTACCACCTAAGTGTACCTAGCACCAAAGGCAATCATTTTTGATACTAAAATGGAGTACTATGTCTTCTGCTTACAATCTTTTTCATCAATTTTTCCCCAACTGACAGTAATAATATCATCAATGTATAATATTATTAAACACATATTCCTCTGTGTGCATATTTCTTTAATTTGAACCTTTCACTTTCTTCAGGGGATTCAAATTATCCTTACAGTTTCTCTGCTTTTAGCAACTCTAGACACAAGTCCACCTCATCAAGGTGCTCTGGAAAAGCAATGCAGGCTCAAGTTAAAAGATTCTAACAAGTGAGTTCTGACCCCAATTCCTAAGGTAACTAATGATAAGATTAGGTTGTCATTTATTCTTTCTAGTTATAGATTCTCACTGGTGGGCCGGGCACGGCGGCTCACACCTGTAATCCCAGCACTTTGGGAGGCCGAGATGGGTGGATTACCTGAGATCAGGAGTTCGAGACCAGCCTGATCAACATGGAGAAACCCCGTCTCTATTAAAAATACAAAATTAGCTGGGCTTGGTGGCGCGTGCCTGTAATCCCAGCTACTTGGGAGGCTGAGACAGGAGAATAGCTTGAACCTGGGAGGCGGAGATTGCAGTGAGCTGAGATCATGCCATTGCACTCCAGCCTGGGCATACAGATTCTGTCTCAAAACAAACAAACAAACAAACAAACAAACAAACAAACAAATTTCTCATTGGTAAAGTAAACTGGTTGGACCACAGAATATTTGCTGACATTTTAATGAAGCTGATAGTAACAAATATTGTTGCAGTTGCCCGATTAATATTCAATTATTCCTGTGGCTCATACGATACATTTATCAATGCTCTTGCCACCCAATAACCTTGCCTCTAAAGAAATAACTGCATTAACTATTTTGTTAGCTTTCAAGTGTTCACAAAGTGTGGCAGGGACTATCGGATACCTCTACGTAGCCTTTCTTCCCACCCTCATTAGGGAAAAAATAATGCTTTTCAGCTGGGCACATTGCTCCCAGTCAATATAATAGATTATCAACTTATTTGAAGCCAGTCTTGGTCTCATGATATTTAAGTGAAAGGGCTGTATGTGATTCTAAGAACTGTCATTAAGACGGGGAGGGCACAGTCTTGCTTCTCTTCCTTCTTGCTAGCTGAAGTGCAAAGTGAAATGTTAGCAGTGGTCTTGGAGTGATTTGCAACAGGGATAGAGGAAGAGCAGGATGAAAAAGGACTGTGATCTTGAAGATTGTGGAGTGGCCATTTGAACTTAGGGCCACCTGCCTCCACTATTCTTTTATATAAAGCAGAATAAATGTGCATCCATTAAATGTAACCTATGTAATCTTAACTCACATATGTTTTTTTCTATTACTTCCTGCTGCCTCCTCACATAACCCTATGGGAAGAATGCGATTAAATTCATTTCATCAAAGGGGAATATGAATTGTCCACTGTCACACAATCATTAAAGGGCAGAAACAGATTCCATCTTGGGCTTCTCCTCTGATTGATTTTCTTCCTAGCCAGTCTGTGGTTCTGCAATGGTCAAGAGAGACTCATTCCTCTACTTCCCTAGCAGAGCTGTATTGCAAAAGATAACAGCATAATATCCACAGTGGGTGTGCTCTGAAGAACAGAGAGAATCTAGGCCAAATACCATTTTGCTGTTCTGCCCTTTGGTTTTTATTGGCTTTGCTGAGGAAAAATGAAGTGAAGTGTACCTGTGTACCACCACACCAGTCTCAGGCCACCCTGCAGCTAGCAGACTGACTGCAGGTGATGACTGGCCCACTTCTGCAGCGTACGCAGCCACAAGAGGAGGGGATGAGACAAACTCTTAGGACTAGGTCACAAAAAACGTCCACATAGGCCAGGCGCGGTGACTTAAGCCTCTAATCCCAGCATTTTGAGAGGCCGAGGCGGGTGGATCACGAGGCCAAGAGATTGAGACCCTCCTGTCCAACATGGTGAAATCCCGTCTCCACTAAAAATACAAAAATTAGGGCCGGACGCAGTGGCTCACGCCTGTAATCCCAGCACTTTGGGAGGCCGAGGCGGGCGGATCACGAGGTCAGGAGATCGAGACCATCCTGGCTAACACGGTGAAACCCCGTCTCTACTAAAAATACAAAAAATTAGCCGGGCGAGGTGGCGGGCGCCTGTAGTCCCAGCTACTCGGGAGGCTGAGGCAGGAGAATGGCGGGAACCCGGGAGGCGGAGCTTGCAGTGAGCTGAGACCCGGCCAGTGCACTCCAACCTGGGCGACAGAGCGAGACTCAGTCTCAAAAAAAAAAACAAACAAAAAAACCACAAAAATTAGCCGGGTGTGGTGGCACGTGCCTGTAGTCCCAGCTACTTGGGAGGCTGAGTCAGAGGAATGACTTGAACCCAGGAGGCGGAGGTTGCAGTGACCCTGGATCACGCCATGACACTCCAGCCTGGTGATAGAGTGAGATTTCATCTCAAAAAAAGAAAAAAAAAATATTCCACATAGAGTTACATCAACGGAGTGAACTTGTATTCCATCACTTCTTTCATCTCCAGGAATTGTGGTAAATATATGTAACTTACGCTAGCAGTGCTGTGCTGAATCCCCCTCATACTGGTTCACAAGAACCAACTGTTAAGCAGAGCTATTATTAAAACTTCCACTACATAAGCTATAAATTAAATAAATTACATGAAACACCACATTCATAACGATTCAGAATTTATCTCTACACTTTACTTTCATATAGGTTCTTGAGGTCATTTACATTTATTGCAACTATATGATGGAAATATCATATAATTGTGTGCTACTAGGCACCTCTTCCCAACTCCCGGCTCAGTTCCATATATGGTAGCATGAAATCAACCATGGTGGGAAATTTGCCCCATGAAAATTAACAACTGCTATATATCAGGGCATTCCTCTGACCGTTCCTCCCCGGAAAGAACTGGTTGTTAAGCATCCACCAGCACACCCCTACCTTTGGGCCTCAATGCCTTTGTCGTTAGTGTAGTCTGGAAGAAGAAAGGCAGTATAATTTGGGGGAAGCAGGACATTGAGTCGTCAGGTTTTGTGAAGATAACAAGACCACCTTTCTCTTCCTTTAGGCCAAAGCCTTTAAATAGTTCAGTAATGAACATTATATCATTTGTATTATTTTAACTTTGAAGCTAATTTTCATGCAGTCTGTGAGGTTTGAGTGTAGTTAGTGTGTGGATATATCAAGGAGATAAGTGCAACAAAACTAGAGACTGACTCTAATATAGTCCCTGAGGTGTTTTTTTGTTGTTGTTGTTTGTCTGGTTTTTGTTTTGTTTTGTTTTGTTTTTGAGATGGAGTTTCGCTCGTGTTGCCCAAGCTGGAGTGCAATGGCATGATTTTGTCACACTGAAACCTCCGCCTCCTGGGTTCAAGCGATTCTCCTGCCTCAGCCTCCCAAGTAGCTGGGATTACAGGCGCATGCCACCATGCCTGGCTAATTTTTGTATTTTTAGTAGACACGGGGGTTTCATCACGTTGGCCAGGCTGGTCTCGAACTCCTGACCACAGGTGATCCACCCGCCTCAGCCTCCCAAAGTGCTGGGATTACAGGCGTGAGCCACCGTGCCTGGCCCAGTCCCTGAGGTTTTTTCTAAACAAATAAGCAAAGGGAGTCCCTTTCCAGTAAGAGAAAAGTGTAGCAATATAAAGGTAGGCACAGCCACTTTTATTACATTTCATGCCAATAATTGCAGTCTCTAAGGGGACAGTAATCTGTCAGTAGCCAGAAATGTTAAGTCTACCCTGATTCTTTGTCAGTTAATTTAAATTTCTTACTAGTGTTTTTGTCTAATAAGTCGGTCCCGGGTATTTTAGTCTATATCTGCAGCTCTCAAACATGGCAGTGTATATAGATGGGCTTCAAGGTGTCCATGAAACTGCTGATCGAATATAGAAAGTGTTATGTGTGCATGAATATTCATAGACTTCATCACACACTCAACAAGGTTTATGACCCCAAATTTTTAATTTGGTTTTTTGAAAATTAGAATTATATTTCCTCATTCCGAATGTTCCAGAATTTTCACCTCTTCTATGGTACTTCAAAGTTTATTAATGGAGGATGAATAATTCATCTTTAAGATCTCTCATACATTGGGAGACAAGTCACATGAGCCAAGATACATACTAACTTAGAGAAGATAGAAATTTCAGGGATTTTCACATACATTTTCTTTTAACAATCAGTCTGCTTTTAAGAGATTTTTTTGGGGAGAGGGATACAATATTTTCCAATAACCTTAAATTCATTTAATGTTAATAAAGTCTCCATCAATGTTTATATAGCATATTCTATTCTTAATTTTTTATTTAGGAATATATATCATATATTCATATTGCAAAAAAATAGAAACTATTTAAACATAAAGAAAATAGAAAATACAGCTATTAATCCTGTGTTTTCCATTTATTTTATGATAAGCATATTCTCTATTCCTAAAAAATACATAAATATACATAACAGACACATATATACATGAATACACCCACAATTTCAAAACTGGGGGCCAAGGAACATGAAGATGGTGCATAAAACTAATAGGGGTGCCATAGTATGTTTGAAATTTTTAAAGAAAACACAACAGTATTTGACACCTTTTGGACATTGTGTGAAACTCTAGCTTAAAGTAGTTTACTGTTCCAGTATTAGATAATGTGTCATTCCTTTTAATTATGTGCTTTTTGGATTTGGTCATTACTCTGATTTAGACAGAGTATCATGTAAGTTAAAAGTGGAACAGAAAATTAGGATACCAGTGGCAAATCTGATCCCCACTCTGATAGACATACATAGCACTCATCCCATTAGTAATAATTGCTGTTGTTTAAGAATGAAATAAAAATCTACTTTCACTTTTATTTTATGTTTATTTCTCGAAATGGCTACCAAAGTCTTAGGATGTAAATTTTTAAGTTGTTTGGACCTAACGGCTCAGGACTGCTGTGGAAAAAGTTTGAAGACACTAAGGGCTATGTGAACAAAGAAAGTGTGGAAACTTCCAGCTAAGTAATAGCATTGCATCCCTTTTATTTTACCATTCTGCTGCTTTTGCATGTCTAGTGTTATCCTTTTCTCCTAGGATGTATAATACTGTAACAAACATCTTTTTTTCTTTTTTCTTTTCGAGGCGGAGTTTCGCTCTGTTGCCCAGGCTGGAGTGCAGGGGCACATCTCGGCTCAGTGCCACCTCCACTTCCCGGGTTCAAGCGATTCTCCTGCCTCAGCCTCCTGAGTCGCTGGGATTACAGGCGCGTGCCACCATGCCTGGCTAATTTTTGTATTTTTAGTAGACACGGAGTTTCACCATGTTGGTCAGGCTGGTCTCGAACTCCTGACCCTGTGATCCACCCGCATCAGCCTCCCAAAGTGATGAGATTACAGGCATGAGCCACCGCGCCTGGCCGACAAACATCTTAAAGAGCTCACCTACATATATGATTAACAGTTTTAATGGATATTTTAAGGTTGAATTGCTCTCCAAATAATTTTAAAATATGATATACCTACTCTTAAGCTATGGGAATATATTTTTATTTATAAAAACATGATCAATGATTATTTTTAATCTCTAATTATTGAGAAGATAATATATGTCTTTGTGTTCATAGACAATCGTTTTAAAATAGTCTATATTTTACTTTATTGCTTTGTGATATTGACTCTGAGAAAACAGAGCTTGACAAAAGACCCATCTACAGTCATGTGTTTCTAAATGACTTAATATAAACCAGAAACTAGGATTTCTTATTCAATACTTTATAATAAATATTAGACAACCCTCTGTATATAATGTACTTCACATTCTCAAGAATTGATAACATGATTAACTATAAATGAAAGGATTACAAATTAAATTTATTCTGAATTTACTAAATGACCTAGATAGCACAGTCCCTCTCTTCAAATTATTACTTTAGTACTAAGATTTGTATAATATTTCGAGTACTCATGATTATAAATTTAGAAATAAAATGAAACAAATTAATTAGGTTTTTAAAATTGTCAGTGTCTTTTTGTTTAGAGAAGAAAATAAAAATGGTGTAAGTCGTAACTTAGTTAACAATAATACAGTACAGTAGGAGAGTGACTCAGTTGCTCGACATTTTATCACAATTTCTACGTCATCATGTGTACCTCGTAGTCCAAGTCCAGGTAGTCAAACTCTCCGTTGGTGCGGAAGTGCTGCATGCTCCTGTCCAGCGTGAGGTTAATGCTCCGCCCCTGGCGCTCAATGACCACGGAGTGCCAGTGGTGGTCATCCAGCAAACTTCCGGTCATCACTGATGTGTGGCCATATATGGGGCCAAGCTGGTTGCTTCCTGCGTACACAGGAGTGAAAAAGAAACAACGCAATGACACTCTGGCCAACACTGTGAAGCAGAAGGTCTTTCATTTACTGCCCCTAGAGGCTGACATTCCATCAAAGCTCTACCCATTCGAGTTAACCTGGGATACCAGTAAGTAATGACACTTAAAAATACTTTATGTTCAAAGTACATACAAGTTATTAAAGATGGAAAAAAAGTACTTTTTTAAAAAGGGGGAAAATGAGTGTTTTATGACGGTGCAATGAATTCTGCTAAATTTTGGTAGGTTTGTTATAAAGTCAGTACCACATGGGCTTTTACACAAGTCTGCTGGGTTCTGATGCTGGCTCCACTGTTAGCTTGGGGTCCAGGGCAAGTTGAGAATGCTTGGTCTCCATTTTCTCATATATACAATAGGGAAGATAATAGTACCTGCTTTGTAAGGTTGCTTGAGGATTAAATGAGTTACTATAGGCAAAGAATTTAATACACTTTCTGGCATATAGTGAACATAACTGTTACCTGTTAATCTTTTATTACTGTTATAATTATTATTAAGACCACACAGCGTGACCATTTTTAATTTTCGTTGACTCCAAAAGCCATTGTTGTAAAGAGAACACTATGTGATTGTTAATGGCATAGAAAATTTACTTCTTATCTTTTAATTAAAATGATAACATTAAGAATTATATGTGTAGTATCTAGTTTTGAAATAAGATCTCCATAGCAACACAACTATAAATACAAGTAAAAGATTGTTAGAATCCAACATGTTTATTAAGGTCGCCCCTGGATACAGTTTACATATTTTGTTTCATCTATGTTGTCTAACACGTATTGCTTTTTATGGTGAGGCAAAATTAATCACTATAAAAATATATTGGCCGGGCAGTGGCTCAAGCCTGTAATCCCAGCATTTTGGGAGGCCGAGACGGGCGGATCACGAGGTCAGGAGATCAGGACCATCCTGGCTAACACGGTGAAACCCCCTCTCTACTAAAAAAATACAAAAAACTAGCCGGGCGAGGTGGCGGGCGCCTGTAGTCCCAGCTACTTGGGACGCTGAGGCAGGAGAATGGCGTGAACCCGGGAGGCGGAGCTTGCAGTGAGCGGAGATCCGGCCACTGCACTCCAGCCTGGGCGACAGAGCGAGACTCCATCTCAAAAAAAAAAAAAAAAAATATATATATATATATATATATATATATATATATAAAATAGGATTTCAGAATAAATAACATAATGGAAATAAGAGATAAACAATTGACTGTCACATTAAATTCTTCCTTTCCTTTCCTTTCCTTTGTCCTTTCCCCTTTCCTTTCCCCTTTCCTTTCCTTTCTTTTCCTTTCCTCCTTCCTTCCTTCCTTCCTCTCTTTCTTTCCTCTCTTCCTTTCCTTTGCCTCCCTCCCTCCCTTCCTTCCTTCCTTGTCCTTCCTTCCCTCTCTCCCTCCCTTGTCCTTCCTTCCCTCTCTCCCTCTTCCTTCCTTCGTTCCTTTCTCCCTTTGTATGCTAATGCCCCCATACCTTACATTTTCTATTATCTTCCTAGAACATCTTTTCTTCATTTATGGTGATGAAATAAAATGTTGATGTGTGATGGTAAATCAGTGCATATGTGTAAAATGAAACAAGGAAAAGGAGAGGGAAAAAAGGAGGAAGAGGAAGAGAAAGAAAGAAAATTCAGAACTATCTTAGTGAAAAGGTCACATTGAGTTTTATTTAAATATTTACACTAGAAGACTGAGCAGCAGGCAGATACATCTAATATTTAGGTAACCGCATTAAAGAATGGCAGTAGATATTTGAGTGCATATTTCTCTCTGGCTGTTGTAAATTCCAGTCAGTCAGTAAACTGCTTTCCAGTGTAAAGCTAATAAACTTTTTTTGGTAAGGTCACATAGTCAGTTATTTCTTTGAAAACAGTAATGTCACACCACTATAAGACACAGTTGATTTTAAAAGGTTACTCTACATGTTTCGTTTGGGATAAAAAATGAAAAGTTTGAAAAAATAAACATCTTTAGATATAATTCAACTGCAATTTAAGTCCAAATATGTAATTTGAAACATTAATTACAATGTCAAAAATTGGGAAAAAACTAAACACACAGAAATATGTTGATAGCATTTAAAATGTCTGTGCTAACTTTTAATTGTATGGGGAGATATTATATAATATTAAACAATATTTTAATGTGTGCACACACATGTGCATGTGTGCATATTCTGTGTGCATGATTTATGGAAGTACACATATTTTGTTTCTGGTTACTCTCCCCCGCTCTTCCTTCTTTTCCTCTATTGGATTTTGTTTTAAAAATAATTTCAGGCTATTTTCCCCGGTAGCACAATGAATACACGTTCCTTATTACAAGTAGAGAATATTATGAAGAAACAAGTGAAATGTAATGTAAAAATATTTCCACCTCTAAAAATAATTTGGTCTATTTCCTTCCATATATTTTCCACAAACAGTCATGTACCACATGATGACATTTCTTTCAACGATGGACTTCATATGTAATGGTGGTAACATCAAATTTAATACTGTATTTTCATTGTATCCATTGGATTTTTTGACATGCAAATACTTACCAGTTTTTTACACAGTGGACTGAAGTATTCTGTACCGTAATATGCTATACAGATTTGTACACTAGGAGCAATAGGCTCTACCATATAGCCTAGGTGTGTAGTAAGCTACACAATTTATGTTTGTCTTTGTATACTCTTGTGTTTATAAAGTGTTGAAACTCACACAGAATTTCTCAGAATGCATCCCCATTTTAAAGTGACACATGACTACATATATTTCATTAGATTGATAGATTGATAGATTTCATATCCTACAGGTTTTGTTTAATATTATATAATATCTCCCCATACAATTAAAAGTTAGCACAGACATTTTAAATGCTATCAACATATTTCTATGTGTTTAATTTTTTCCCAATTTTTGACATTGTAATTAATGTTGCAAATTACATATTTGGACTTAAATCCTAGTGGTCATTTCTCTTTTTACCTTATGATTTTTGGACCAAAATACTGTATTGTAAGAGATTGCAAATGTCCAAAGACATATCGTCTAGTTATTTTCCTGAAAATATTTTCTGACTTGCAGAACAATACAGAGGATCCTTTTTGTCAAATACTCACCAACACTGATATGTCACTTCAAAATGTATTTACTTAGTTGACCAAAAATAAGCATTAGGTGTTTATATTTTTTTCTTTTATGACTTATCTTGTATATCATTGGCCTCTATTTTCTCCTAATGTCTTGGCATTATTATGTAGTGGTATAATTTCTTATTCATGATTGATACTAAACCAGTATATTTGACATTTGTATCTTCCCAGGTTTTGCATGCATTTTAATGTTACTTTTATTTTAATGTAAAAAATAACATTTTATGTAACTAAGTGATACAGAATTTTGTGTGACTTTTCTTCTTTGTTATAGAAGCTATTGTGTCTGTCGGATCAGATCTTTAATGTCAAAAGTTTTATAATCAAGGGTACATCTTTAAGGTAATGTATCATTACCAATAAAAATAACCTGAGTGGAGTTGCAATTTTTAGTATAATACTGAATTTCAAAGTAATAAAAGTTAATACATGGGATACAAGTCATATTCAGGAATGTTTGGACCACTCAAATTGGTAATTGACAAATAAGTCAAATAGCCCAGAATTTTTAACCAGTCAAGAGAAACAGGTGAGATAGGGGCCAAGATGGCTGATTAGAAGCAGCTGAAGTCTGCAGCGCTCAAGGAGAGGAATGAAAGGAATGAGTAAAGACAGCACTTTCAACTGAAATATTCAGGTTCTCACACTGAGATGGATTAGGGAAACAACTTCACACATGGAGAATGAAGAAAAGCAGGATGGGGCTACGGCCTACCCAGGAGCGACACGGAGCCAAGGGAACCCCCAACCCCTGCCAAGGGAAGCAGTGAGTGACCACGTGACCCCAAGAAACCATGCTTCTCCCGTGGATACTTGCAACTCACAGATTAGGAGATCTCCTTGTGAGCCCATGGCACCAGAGCCTTGGGCCTGACACACAGAGCTGTGTGGAGTCTTGGCAGAGCAACCGCTCAACCATACAGAGAGACAGAGTGGAGCTTTACAAACTCCACCCTGGGATTTCCAACAAAGGTGTCTGTAACTCAGACAAGGTGGGAGGTCTGCACATACCCCTAGGAAGGGGGCAGAATCCAGGGAGCCAAGTGGCATTATTCTGCGGGCCCTGTTTCCATGGCATCCTACAAGATAAGACCCACTGGCTTGGAATTTCAGCCAGCCACTGGCAAGAGGGCAAAGCCTGCCTGAGACCAGACGGAACCTTGAGGGGAGGTACAGACACCATCTCTGCTATTTGGTCGACTGGGCCATTCTAGCCTGTGGGCTGTGGAGAGTCCAAAGGGTCCAGATGAGGAGGAAGGGTTCCCCAAAGCGTAACACAGTGGCTTTGCCAGATCATGTTCAGACTGCTTCTTTAAGCAGAGCCCTGATCCATTCCTCCTACTGGGTGGGACCTCCCAGCTGGGGCCCTCCAGCCACACCTGCCTGTATGACAGAGCTATTTTCTATCCCTGGGATGGAGTGACCAAGGGAAGGGAGGGTCACCACCTGGGTATGTTGGACGATTCAGTCATTCCACAGCCTGTGGGCTTTGGAGAGTCCAAGGTGATGGGGAAAAAGGCCGTTCCCCACCACAACACAGCTGCTTTGTGAAGGCATGGCCAGACTGCTTCTTTAAGTGCCCCATCCCCCCATCCACTCCCTCACAGGGCAGGTCCTCCCAGCTGTGGCCTCTGGCCACCCTTGCCTCTGTTCTCCATGGGACAAAGTGCCTGAGGGGTGGGGCAGGTCACCAACTTGGACATTCAGGCTTCTCAGCGAGTCCAGCCTATGGGCCTTGGAGAGTCCAAACCGATTAGAGGCTGAAGAAATCTCCAATACAGCACACAGCAGCTCTATTGAAAAGCAGCCAGACTGCTTTTTAAAGTTGATCCCTGATCTCATTTCTCCTGAGTGAGACCTCCCAACAGGGTTCTCCAGCCACGTCTCCAGGCACATTTGGGCCAGCAATAGGTCAGTATATCCCTAGGATGAAACTTCTAGGGAAAGGAGCAGGCTGCCATTTTGCTGTCCTGCAGCCTTCATTGATAATATTATACCTCCAGTTACAGGAAAAATTGAGGCAACTAGGGTCTGGAGTGGACTCCCAGCAAATCACAATAGCCCTGTGGATGAGTGGCCAGACTTCAATAGGGCTATTAAAAAAAAAAAAACAAACAGAAAACAACAACAACAAACCCCACAAAACTCCATCCCAAATCGCAACTTCAAAGATTGAAGTAGATAAACCCACAAAAATGAGAAGCAATCAATGCAAAAATGCTAAAAAATCAAAAGCCAGAGTGCCCCTTTTCCTCCACATGACTGCAACACCTCTCCAGGAGGGCTCAGAACTGGACTGATGCTGAGATGGCTGAAACGACAGAAATAGGCTTCAGGAGGTGGTTAATAACAAATTTCACTGAGGTAAAGGAGCATGTGGTACACCATGCAAAGAAGCTAAGAATCATGATAAAACAATATGGGATCTGACAGCCAGAAGACCCAGTTTAGAGAGGAACATAATTGACCTGTTAGAGCTGAAAAACACATTATGAGAACTTCACAATGCAATCACAAGTATTAATAGCAGGACAAGCAAAGCAGAGGAAGGAATCTCAGAGCTTGAAGACTATCTTTGTGAAATAAGACAGGCAGACAAGAATAGAGAAAAAATAATGAAAAGGAATGAACCAAACCTCTGAGAAATATGGGATTATATGAAGAGACTAAACCTACAACTGACTGGGGTACCTGAGAGAGACAGGAAGAATGGAACCAAATTGGAAAACATACTTCAGGATATGATCCAGGAGAACTTCCCCAACCTAGCAAGAAGGCCAACATTCAAATTCAGGAAATGCAGAGAACCTCAGTAAGATACTCCATGAGAAGATCATCCCCAAGACACATCATCATCAGATTCTCTGAGGTTGAAATGAAAGAAAAAATGTTAAAGTCATACAGAGAGAAAGGCCAAAAGGCGAGGTCACCTACAAAGGGAAGCCCATCAGACTAACAGCGGATGTCTCAGCAGAAACCCTACAATCTAGAAGAGATTGGGGGCCAATATTCAATATTCTTAAAGAAAAGAATTTCCAACCCAGAACTTCACATCCAGTGAAACTAAGCTTCATAAGCGAAGGAGAAATAAGATCCTTTTCAGACAAGAAAATGCTGAGGGAATTTGTTACCACCAGACCTGCCTTGCAAGAGCTCCTGAAGGAAGCACTAAATATAAAAAGGAAAACCCATTACTAGCCACTACAGAAACACACCAAAATACACAGACCAGTGACACTACGAAGCAACTGCATAAATGAGTCTGCAAACTAACCAGCTAGCATCATGATGACAGAATCAAATCCACACATAACAATACTAGCCTTAAATGTAAAAGGGCTAAATGACCCAATTAAAAGACACAGAGGCAAGCTGGATAAAGAGTCAAGACCCAAAAGTATGCTGTCTTTACGAGACCCATCTCGCATGCAAACATGCACATAGACTCAAAATAAAGGGATGGAGAAAAATTTAAGAAGCAAATGGAAAACAGAGAAAAGCAGGGGTTGCAATCATAGTTTCTGACAAAACAGACTTTAAACCACCAAAAATCAAAAAACACAAAGAAGGGCATTAAATAATGGTAAAAGGTTAAATTCAACAAGAAGAGTTAACTATCATAAATATATATGCACCCAGTACTGGAGCACCCACATTCATAAAGCAAGTTCTTTGAGGTCTTCAAAAAGACTTAGATCCCCACACAATAAAAATGGGAGACTTTAATACCCCACTGATAATATTAGACAGATCGTCAAGGCAGAAAATTAACAAAGACATCCAGGACTTCAACTCAGCTTTGGATCAAGTAGACCTGATAGATATATACAGAATTCTCCACCCCAAAACACCAGAATATGCATACTTCTCATCACCACATGGCACTTACTCTAACATTGATGACATAATTGAAAGTAAAACACTCCACTGCAAATGAAAAAGAACCTAAATCATAACAAGGAGTCTCTCAGACCACAGCACAATCAAATTAGAACTCAAGATTAAGAAATTCACTTAAAACCACACAACTACATGGAAACTGAACAACCTGCTCCTTAGTGACTCTTGGGTAAATAATAAAACTAAAGGAGGAATCAAGATTTTCTTTGAAACTAATGAGAACAAAGATACAAAGTACCAGAATCTCTGGGATGCAGCTAAAACTGTGTTAAGAGGGAAATTTAGGGCCCTAAATGCCCACATCAAACAGCTAGAAATATCTTAAGTTAGCAACCTAACATCACAACTAAAAGTACTAGAGAACCAAGAGCAAACAAATCCCAAAGCTAGCAGAAGATAAGAAATAACCAAGATCAGAGCTAAACTGAAGGAATACAGAGACACAAAAAAAATCCTTCAAAAAAACCACAAAAGTCAATGAATCCAGGAGCTGGTTACTATGAGCTGGTTCTGTGTCCCCACCCAAATCTCATCTTGAATTGTAATCCAATTTATAATCCCCATGTGTTGGGGAAGGGACTTCATGGGAAGTGATTAGATCATGTGGGTGGTTCCCCCTTGCTGTTCTCATCATAGTGAGTGAGTTCTCATGACATCTGATGGTTTTATAAAGGGCTTTCCCTGACTTCACTCTGCACTTCTCTCTCCTGCTGCCATGTGAAGAAGGATGTGTTTGCTTCCCCTTCAGCCATGATTGTAAGTTTCCTGAGGCCTCTCCAGTCATGTGAAACTGTAAGTCAATTAAAACTCTTTCCTTTATAAATTACCCAGTCTTGGGCAGTCCTTTATAGGAGTGTGAGAATGGACTAATACACTGTGTTTTTTTTTGAAATAATTAATAAAATAGACCATTAGCTAGACTAATAAAGAAGAAAGGAGAGAAGTTTCAAATAAACACAACCAGAAATGACAAGGGGGCATCACCACTGACCCCACAGAAATACATTTTTATTTCCCTATAGAAATATGTTTATAGTTCTCTATAATTTTTATATTATTCTCTGTACCATCAGAAAACACTATAAACACCTCTATGCACATGAACTAGAAAATCGAGAAGAAATGGATAAATTTCTGGACACATTTACCCTCCCAAGACTACACCAGAAAGAAATTGATTCCCTAAGCTAGACCAATAATCACTTCAGAAAATGAGGCAGTAATAAATAGCCTACCAACCAAAAGAGCCTAGGACCAGACAGACTCACAGCTGAGTTCTACCAGAGGTCCAAAGAAGAGCTGATACCATTCCTATTTAAACTATTCCAAAAAATTTAAAAGGAAGGACTCCTCTCTAACACATTCTATGAGGCCAAAACCTGGCAGAGACACAACAACAACAACAAAAACTTCACGCCAATATTTTTGATGAACATCTATGCAAAAATCCTCAGCAAGGTACTGGAAAACTGAATCCAGCAGCACATCAAAAAGTGTATCTGCTGCAATCAAGTAGGCTTCATCCCTGAGATGCAAGGTTGGTTCAGTGTACACAAATGAATAAATGTGATTAATCACATAAATAGATATAAAGACAAAAACCACATGATTATCTCAGTAGATGCAGAAAAGTTCTTCAATAAAATTTAACATCCCTTCATATTAAACACTCTCAGTTAACTAGGTTTTGAAGGAACATACCTCAAAATAATAAGTCATCTATGACAAACCCACAGCTAGTATCATACTGAATGGGCAAAAGCTGGAAGCATTCCCCTTGAAAACTGGCACAAGACAAGGATGCCCTCTCTCACCCTGGCTATTCAACATAGTATTGGCTATCCTGACCAGGGCAATCAGTCAAGAGAAAGAAATAAAGGGTATTCAAATAGGAAGAGAGGAAATCAGATTATCTTTGCAGATGTCATGATCCTATACCTAGAAAACCTCGTCATCTTAGCCAAAAAGATTCTTAAGCTGATATGCAACATCAGCAAAGTCTCAGGATACAAAATCAATGTGCAAAAATCACAAGCATTCCTATAAACCAACAACAAGCAATCAGAGAGTCAAATTACGAATGAACCACCCTTCACAATTACTGAAAATAACAAAATACCTAGGACACAGCTAACAAGGGAAGTGAAGGGCCTTGTCAAAAGCTACAAACCTCTGCTCAAAGAAATCAGAGATGACATAAATAAATGGAAAAACATTCCATGCTCATGGATAGGAAGGATAGGAATAATCAACATCATGAAAATGGCCATACTGCCCAAAACAATACATAGATTCAATGCTATTCCCATAAAACCACCATTGACATTCTTCAGAGAATTTTTTAAAAACTATTTTAAAATTTACATGAAACCCAAAAAGGGCCTAATGGCCAACACAATCCTAAGTAAAAAGGACAAAGCTGGAGGCATCACACTACCCAACTTCAAACTATACTGCAAGGCCACAGTAACAAAAACAGCATGGTACTTGTGTGAACAGACACCTACACCAATGGGACAGAGTATAGAACTCAGAAATAAGACCATACACCTACAACCATCTGATCTTCAACAAACCTGACATAAACAAACAATTGGGAAAGGATTTCTCATTGAATAAATGGAGATGGGAGAACTGGCTAGTCATATGCAGAAAACTGAAACTGGACCCCTTCCTTACACCATATACAAAATCAACTCAAGCTGAATTAAAGACTTAAACATAAAACCAAAAATTATAAAAACCGTAGAGGAAAATCTAGGCAATACCATTCAGGACATGGGCAAAGGCAAAGATTTCATGATGGAGATACCAAAAGCAATTGCAACAAAAGCAAAAATTGACAAATGGGATATAATTAAACTAAAGAGCTTCTGCACAGTAAAAGAAACTATCATCAGAGTGAACAGACAAACTACAGAATGGGAAACAAGTTTTGTAATCTATCCATCTGACAAAGGTCTAATATGCAGCTTCTACAAGGAACTTAAACAAATTTACAAGATAAAAACAAACAACCCCATTAAAATGTGGGCAAAGTACATGAACAGACAGTTCTCAAAAAAAGATATGCATGTGGCCAACAAGCAAGGAATAAAAAGCTCTACATCCCTGATCATTAGAGAAATGCAAATCAAAACTGCAATGAGATATCATCTCAAAATGATTATTATTGAAAAGTCAAAAAACAACAGATACTGGTGAAGCTGCAGAGAAAAAGGAAAGCTTTTATGCTGATGGTGGGAGGGTAAATTAGTTCAATCATTGTGGAGGACAGTGTGAAGACTCCTCGAAGATCTAGAGGCAGAAATACCATTTGATCCAGCAATTCCATTACTGAGTATAAAACCCAAAAGAATATAAGTCATTCTATTATAAAGATACATGCACACATATGTCCATTGCAGCACTATTCACAATAGCAAAGTCATGAAATCAACCTAAATGCCCATCAATGATAAACTGGACAAAGAAAATGTGGCACATATACACCATGGAATACTATGCAGCCATAAAAAGAAATGAGATCTTGTCCTTTGTAGGACATGGATGGAGCTGGAGGCTATTGTCCTCAGCAAACTAGTGTAGGAACAGAAAGCCAAATACCACATGTTCTCACTTATAAGTGAGAGTTGAATGATGAGAACACATAAACACATGGGGAGGAAAAACACACAGTGGGGCCTGTCAGAGGGTTGGGTGGGGAGGAAGGAGAGCATCAGGAAGAATAGCTAATGGATGCTGGCCTTAATACCTAGGTGATGGGATGATTTGTGCAGACAACCATCACAAAACACGTTTACCTACGTAACAAAGTTACACATCCTTCATGTGCACCCATGAACTTAAATTTAAAAAAAGAGAAAGAGGTACCATTACTCTGCCAAAACTATAATTTTGAATGCCAGTACCAATATTGCAGATCTTCACTTTAGCTTTAAGTAAATCCTAGCTACATCATCAACATACAGACCTACATTGTTATTGTCCATTAAAAAACAACAACAGGTTCAGGAATGGTGGCTCATGCTTGTAATCTCAGCACTTTGGGAGGTCAAGGCAGGCAGATCATTTGAGGTCAGGAGTTCGAAACCAACCTGGCCAACATGGTGAAACCCTCTCTCTACTAAAAATACAAAAATTAGCCAGGCATGGTGTGGGGAGCATGTAATCCTAGCTACTCAGGAGGCTGAGGCAGGAGTATCACTTGAACCCAGGAGGTGGAGGTGGCAGTGAGCAGAGATCATGCCACTGAACTCCAGCCTGGGTGACAGGGTGAGACTCTGACTCAAAAATAAGTTAATAAATTTAAAAAAAATAAAAACTAAAAACAACAACAACCCCACATAAAACAATAACTTCTTTAAATTCAGATCTTTCAGCAGCCAACATTTCATTTCTCTGTGTTCTTTCTCTCTAGTTAACTGTAGTCAAAATATTTACTTATGCCTTTCATTCTTTCTTTACCTAGAAAATTTGTCTTTTCCATTCCACTGAATGGAAATTAACAGTAACCTCCATGCTATTAAGCCCAATATTTGCCTCTCCATCTTCATCTTACGTGACATTTAGAGGAATTCAACAGCTGATAACCACTTTTGTGTCCTTGATTTCTGTGATACTACACTTTCTTCATTTTCTCCTACTCACTATTCACGACTACTTAGTCTCCATTTTAGTCTTCTCTCAGTCTCGTTTCTCAACTTCCATAATAGAAAGTTCTACTTAGATGTTTAATAAGCAGAATTAACCATGTCCAAACTGATCTCTAGAGTTCTTCCTAAAGTCTTCTCTATTTCTGAAAATGACACTAATGTCCATTTGGTGCTGAAACCCAAATCCTAGGGCTCATTCTTTATTTCTACTCTTTTCTTCTTACGCTATATCCAACCCGTCATAAGGCATGCTGAATGTACCACTAAAATAATTTCCTTAATTGAAATATTTCTCTGCATCTCCCCTGATAACCACCTCATACAAGCAGTGCTATCTCTCACCCAAACTGTGCAAAAGTTCTGCTGCGACTCTCATATCTACACAAGTAATTCTTGAAGTCTCAATGCACTTGTTAAAAATAAGATGATAAAGCCAGACAGTTTAATGCCTTCCAACAGCTTCCTATTCTTAAAAATAATATCTAAACAATTTGGCATGCCGTGCAGGATCCCACAGGATTTGGGCAATTTCCACCTCTTGGATTTCATCTTTTGTCTTAATAACCCACAGCATTTATGCACAGCGTCATCCTTCCTGGTTCTTGAGCATGCTTTTTGTCTTCAATGTTCTCTTCCTATGTAATCCCATTTCTCTCATGTTTTCATGGCTAATTCCTTTTCATCACTCAGATCTCATCTTAAATATTTTCTCCTCAGAGCAGGCTTTCGTCACTACACTTTCCAATATTGGCCCCGTTGCCTTTGAACAGGACATATTAACCTATTCCCTTTATGATATTAATCTTCTCAACTGGTTCATATTTATTATTTGAAGTCATTCATTTTTGCTTAGTTGTTTTAAAATAAGAATAATAAATGCTATATTGTCTGATACCTCCATTAGGTCATGAACTTAATGAGCTTAAGGATCTTGTCTACTTGTTCCCTGCTATAGGCCAAAGACTTGTATAGCACCTTGTATAGCAGAGGTGTTTAATAAATATTTTTTGAATGAATAGGTATTTCATTATGTACCAACTGTTATACATTAAGAATGAATTGACAACATAATATGAGCTCTTTTTATAATTTACATTTTAAAGAATTGAGCAACATGAACGTTTTCCTAATGGGAACATCCATAATGGAAAGAATAGTACTGAGAATCAGAACATACCTAAGTTTAAACTGAGGACCAGCTTGGCTTTTTTCAGTTCCAAGGTAATGTAATCTCCTTGCTGTCCTTCTCCGTGCAAGATTACTCCTTCGCTTTCAGACGTCTTAAATTTCAAGGCAATGACATCTTTCAGTGTTTTCATCTTCTTGTTTCTGAATCTATATGGTAACACAACATGGCCATCAAAGTTGATAACATCAGCCCCTAAAACAAACAAACAAAAAAATTAGTTTAGTCACCTATATTACCATCCACTTCCAACAGGTGTCTGCAAAGAATAAATGAGAATTAAATAAGTGGTTTTCTTGAAAAATTGACAGTCCTTTGTTTTTATTCTATTCCTTCTTTTGATTTACTGTTTTTTTTTTTTAAAGGAGGTTTTATGGAGAGTATTGATAAAAATGCTCATAAAAGCTCTATCAGTTGAACATTTTACTTTAATTACAAAATTAGTAATATAAATTCAATGGGTTATATGCTTCAAATCTTAACTTAGGAATCTAGCGTTTAGCCCAAAATAGCAAAATTTTTAAATCTCTAACAGATTATGAGACTTAAATGTTTTATTCCTTAATGATAACTCCTCATGATTTTAAGTATATATTTTATTCAAAAAGTTTCTTTCTTTGATATAAGAATGAAGGCACTTGGAATGTGATCTTTTATGCTATTCTCATTTTTTTTCTAATGGTTTTTATATTTCACCACAATTTTAGTAAACCTTGTTGTAGTATTCAGAGTTTACAACCAACTTAATTTTCAGAAACTTCTTAACATTTATTCTTAGGAATCAGTCTGTCTCAAATTTCTTATTACTTCCTTGCATTTGGAATGGAGAATTGGGCACCATTGTTTGTTTTTTCTCTACATTGGACACAGATATCTCCACTTATCCATATATGAGTTTAAAGAACAAATAACCAGCATATACTATGACTCCAGCAGCTCTAATTTTAGTTTTAGGGGAATATATTAAAATGAGGAAAGTATGTAATCTTTTTTTTAAAAAAATGTGAAATTCTGTCACTATGATCCGAAATATGTGATTGTGAGGATCCATTTTATAACTACTATTTATTTCACACCAGAAATAAAAATGAGATGATATTATTTATTAGGCACTATTGGTCAATGCATTCTTAATTCATGGAATGATTCAAAAATACAATGTAACCATTCAGATCAAATATTGAGTTCAACTAGAAGCTTCGTTACCATGATCAAATCTTCATTGTTAAAAATATTTTCAATAGACTATTTCAGTAAGCTTTTCATTTTTAAATCATAGAAAGCGTAGTCAAATGGAACAGCTCTAATAACTTTAGAATTACAAGCCTGGAGAAAGCTAGCCTCTAGGTTTTGGGCAAGGTCTGGTTAAAGAACTCCAGAGGGAGACATTGGAGAAAAATAATAGCCAGTTTAAAGCCTGTCAGAGAAATATTTTCTCATTTCATGTCCTAGTTCTCTGGCACTTGTTTACTTCAATCACCACCAGAAACACTTTGGTTTGCCTTGTAAGTGGAGCATACCACCAAATAAATCCCTGTGGTGGCCACAGCAGTGATGTAGAGCTGCCAGAAACACATCTACTCTTTGTTTGTGTTGAGTTTACCTCATTCTATAAAGTGAATTGTTGTGAATACAGTCACTTTGAATATTACTTGAAATGAAATCTAAGCTTGCCTTCCAAATCATTGATGGCTTTCACATACTTTGAAAATATTTATGCTAGTATCTCAAATATTTATGCTTTTAAATAAGTTTGTACAATGTTACATTATAAAACATTCAGAAAAAATATGACTTTAAACTTTAAGTTTTAATTCTTATAATCAGCTCTTTATTGCCCATAAAAAGACTTTCTTAATCAACAGAATTCTGTTCTCTGAGACTGTGAATCACAGAGGTTTATTTTAATACGAGGGAAAAAAATCAACTGTTAAATTTTGGCTTCTGCTAACACTGCAAAGCCAATTAGACTTTAGCTTAATCACATATACTGCCACAGCTGAATTTCAATGGCAGTATCTTTATCATCTGCAATGAGAAATAAAGGAGAGAAAAAAAAGGAATTTGATTTTCAGATTCCAGGTTGAACTTATAATTCAGTAGTTGATAGATACTTTTTGTCTTGAAAAGTGAATAAAAGAAACACAGATGAGAGTAAATTCTGAACTCTAGACAGTAGTTTTGCAGTCAATTTCCTATCAGTGACAGTTAAATAATAGACACATCATTGTTTTAAACACCTTCAGCATATTTTAATTGACATAACATATTTCTAATTCATCTCTCAGGAAGTAAATGTTCCCCGAGCTTGTACTCAGGGAACAAGAATCACCTCCTCTATACTTTCTTCTAAATCAAAACACATTTAATTCTAGGTACAGAATACTGATTTATGCAAATCTTAATGCATTTCTGTCTTACTTTTAGAGCAATGAGAAAATGTGACAGAAAGGTTGAAGATGGCTTATTTTTTTCAGACAATCCTAAGATATTAATAAAAACAGGAAGGAAAGCTATTCATGTAGACCAAGTCTCACTTTACAAATGGTAAGTAGTCAGGGTCAGTTGGGAAACAAAATGCTCTGTAAGGTAGGTTCTCCACAGAGAAAAACAAAAAGTTTCAACATATTTTCCCATCTATCTAGCCATCTATCTAAAACAAAATTAAAAGTTGTTTTCTATGAATGAGTTAAATGCTTCCAAAATATCAGCATGTCCTCTTGTGGATATAAGCTGAGAGCTGGCTTGAAAATTATAAAATTTCTAGGAATAATCTATGATATTTACACTTTAACACATACCATGTACTTTTTAAAAAGTCTGGGATATTCTACAATAATGTAAAGAACATTCATCACAGTTTAGCTCTGTTTCCTACAAAAATAGATTAAAATTTCATTTGATACCTAATAACGCATTGTGCTTATTTGGGGACAAGCCACATTTTTCTTCTATTACCCTGATTGCTTATCACTCCCTAGAATTAAGTTTTCTAGGCAGTGATTAAATATGTATGGTTGAACTGTTTAAGCAATCTGAACAATAACGGCCAGTCAAAAAGTGAATGCAAAATCATAGTGTTTCCACAATTTTGTTCCTAACAATAGCTCAGCAAGCTGGTAATATGCCCAGTTCATCAAATCATCATGGTAGAAAGGGTTTTTTCAAAAACATTTCATTGTTCCTTAGTCTTCACTTTCTAACTTTGAATAAGATAATTTGAAAAAGTGTTTACCATATAAAGATTTTAATATTAAAATTTTAAGTTTATTTAATATTTTAATATTAAAAGATAACTTTTCTATATACTTTATTACAAACTATGTTATTGCTCAAAAAGAAATTAAACAATACAGAAATATAGAAAGTAGAAAGTGAACCCCAACCACAAAAGGTCACCAGTGTTAATGTGTACTTAATTGGTGCATATCCTACATTTTACATATTTACCTAAATATCTATCCAACTATCTAAGGTATGGAATAATTCATATATATCTATATTTAAAGATATACATAGATATATCTTTATCTATAGATATAGACATATCTTTATATATAGATACAGATATAGATACATACCTCAGATATAGATATAGATAGATCTAGATAGATAGAACTATCTGTAGCTATCTATATATAGATAGATCTAGATAGATAGATCTATCTGTAGCTATCTATATATAGATAGATCTATCTATCTATATATCTGAGGGAGGAAGGGAGAAGAATAAAGAGAGTGGGAGGGAGAGAGGGAGAATTTCATTTCATTTAGTCATGGTCCAAATTGTACACTAATAATTTGAGTTTGGGGTGATATAATATTTATAGTACAGGGAAACTTCATGTTTTAGTTAATTAAAATGTTTTATTAATCTTCATAAAAGGCCCTTATAAAAGTAAGAATATATAATGTGAAACTGTAGTCTATTTATCTGAAAAATTAAAAAGTATTTGAGTATAGCATACCAACAAATAAGTATTCAAGAGTTACTTTTAATATCGCTTCCCTATAAAATTTTTTCAGTTACTTTTATAGGGGATCTGAAAGAAACAAAAAGGTTTAAAGAAAAAAAATTGAACAGGCATTATTTCATATTTTTCCTGAAATAACCAATGATAATATACTATTTATGATTATTTTAAATTGCATATAAAGAATCTTTATGTATGTATACAGATACACATATGGATAATACTGTATATAGTTTGTGTTTGGTTTCTGTTACTGTACATTTTTTAAACCTTATTTCATAATTTTGTTTTCTAAAACAGGATTTTGATTAGCTAAAAAGGTACCATCATTTAAGTGTCCAAATTCTATAAAAATTTTGGTGGAAGTTTGTTTTTATTTTCATAAATAAACTTTTTATTTTGGAAAAATTTTAGATTTAGAGAAAAGCTGAAAAGGTAGTTGGAAAGATAGGGTTCTCATACCTTTTACCCAGCTTCCTCTAATGTTAACATTTTACATAACCTGGTACATTTGTCCAAATGAAAATACTATCTTAACTAAAGTGGTATTCCCTCAAATACAGATTATACTTGGATTTCACCAGGGTTTCACTAATGCTTTTTTGCTGCTGTTCTAGGACTCAATCCAGGATCTGTCATTGCATTTAGTTATGATGCCTCCCTAGTCACTTCTAATCTGTGACAGTATCCAATTCTTTCCTTGTCTTTCATAACTTTGATCCTCTAGAGGAGTACCAGCTGGGTATTTTGTAGCATCTTTCTCAGTTTGGATTTATCTGATGTTTTCTTAGGACTAGACTGTATTAGTGATATTTGGGGAGAATATCACAGAGTTGTGGAAGCATGTATCTCAAATATATACAATATTTATTTTTCAATTATATAATACTTCAATAAAGGTAAAAAATTATATAGATTTTTAATTAGAGAAAAAAGGAAACAAAATGAAAGACATTCTTTTATAAAACAATAAACTAAAAACTAGTAAATTTGGAACTTTAAATTTTGTGAAGGCATACATATTTCACAAATACATATAAAGCATGTAAATCTAAAAAATAGTAAAAATGTATATTAACCAGTTAGTACAGAATCTAATATTACATAGTTCATGCGAATAAATACCAAATCACTTCAAGAGTTTGAAATGTATTTTATTTCTGAAACTGAAGTTTAAAAATACTAGAAGACAGAATTTGTTTATTTTGCAAATTTCACACAGATGCAAATCTGTGTATTATTTTTATTGTCAGATGTCAAAATTTTAGATATATTGATCATTCTTCACAAAAAGTGTGACTGCCACCTTCATCTCCTCTCTATTCACCCAGCTTTATTCATTTTTATAGCATTTATCTCTACCTGATACATTAACGTTTGTATATTTACAGCATATCTCCTCTGAGACTTTCTTTTGTTCCATTCTAAAGCCCAGCACTTAAAACAGTGCCTGAAAAACAGTGAATGTTCATTAAATATTTGTTGAATGTTTGAATGTTGTCACTCATATGTCTATTAATTGGATTAAGGTACAATAAACACTGTTATTTCATATACTTCATTAAAAAATTAGGGTCACTAGATTGGAAGAAATTTCAAGAATCCCGCTGATCCATCTTGGTGCTTCAACTACAAATATACTTGAGGTTTCAATAGTCAGATAAAAACATTGTTAATATTAGGCTACTTTTGGGGAGCTGTGGTGGTGGGCAAGAATGTATTCCATTATTTTAAATTGACTGAGTCCTAGAACAGACACAACTCTTGTGGACTCAATCTCATTCCATCTACACATTGATTTGATCTGAATACTTTCTTTCTCCTAACCCATTGCCTTTCTTTTTTTCAATGCATCTGTGATATAAACCTAAATAGTTAAAACAGATTTCAAAATGTCAGTATAGCTAATTTAGAGTAATAGTAGCAAATGACCTTTTTTCTCATCCTTTAAAAATGGTCTAGAGATAGAATCTGAAATCACTTCTACTTTGGAGAAAATGGAACAAACCAAAAAACCTCAAGGCTCTTCTTCCCTGCAGGCCAGCATCTCACAGTTTTTGCAATATTTCTGCTTAAAATATGTTGCTTTGCCCTTCAGTGCTTGATATCCCCTAGGACAATGATGACAATATCGAAGGACTCTGATTTCATTTCTGCATACCATTTAGATTCCAATCCAGTAACTTGGAAGGCTGATCCACATGCATGTTCCACAGGCATATCTCACTCTACCTGCTCAACATATAATTACTTCTCTGAGCCCCACTACTTTTATTATATCCACTATCCAGTCACTCAAGCCAGAGATCTGAAACTTTCTTGAGCTTCTTTTTTTTTTTTTTTTTTCTTTTTTTCCTTTTTGCCTACCCACATTTAGTGAGTTCCAAGACCTGTGAAATATAGAACTTTGTGCAGTGGCAGTATCATAGCCAATGAGTTTATCTGAGGTGCAATGATTGTTAATTGAAATTTGATATTTCAATTTGATATTTCACTTTGATATTTTTAAAACTCATAGTATACTTTTGTATGTACTACCAAAAGCCCACCATTACCTCACATGTTGCCTATTGTATTAACATTGTTAAGTGACCAATTCCCATCCATTGGTCTTACTTCTCTTAAATCCAACTGATATGAACAGGAGACAAGAGGGTGGTTCCCTGGCAAAGGCCTCGCCTTCAAGCCTGCAAACTGTGGTGCTAAATGAGAACAGTTATCCTGTTTTCCTGTCCAATTGTTGCTTTTTTCAAAACCAACCTGGCCCGCCGTGCTCCCCATCCTATACTCATAAAAACCCCAAACGCCAGGTTCCATGAACAGATAAGCAGTAGAACAGAAGAGCGGCACAGCAGAGAAGGAGAGAAGAGAGGAAGCGTCTGTACATCAAGAGGAGTTTGGCTGGGGAAAGTCAGATAGGAGACTGGCCGTGGGATGGTCGAACTCCAGGGGAAGATCATCTTCCCACTCCATCTCCTTTCCAGCTCCCTATCCATCCTGCTGAGAGCCACCTCCATCACTCAGTAAAATCCCTGCATTCCCCATCCTTCAAGTCCATGTGACCTGATTCTCCCTGAATGCCAGACAAGAACCTGTGTATGAAGATGACAGGGTATAAAAGGCTGTCACCCTGAATCTCCACTGAACTGGTTAACACTTAGCCATCCACAGATGGCAAAGCTGAAAGAGCACTGAAACACCCCTAGACACTGCCGTAGAGCCAGAGCCCAAAAGCGCTTGCTCCAGCTCACCTGCATGCTCCTCCTCCCAAAAGGGGTTTTTGCTGAGCGAAGGAGCCACAACCCTGTTGCAAGTCTCACGAAGGGGTCCAGGGGACTCTCCTGTCTTAAAACCATCACACAGAAGCTAGAAAGACCTTTTTGAAATAAACTCTTTCCCAGAAAGATCAAAAGCCAGGTTCTTCAGTGAGGCCTATACCACCCTCAATGATATCGCTCCTGCCTTCCCATCCGGGCCATCTTTCTTTTTATGTGCTCGTGATGGTAAATGGATTGAGTTCCTCGCAAACTTCACACGTTTCCTTGGGCTATGCTCACTTTCCTCAATGAGCTGCCATTTTTCTGAGTTCTAGTTTACTTTTAGGCATCTTCCAAGCCTCAGATAAGCCTCACCACTAGAAAGTTTGCCTGTGTGAAACAGCCTTGGTCTATTGTCCCCTAGCTCCTTGCATACTTTTATCATTTTACTTCTCATGTTATATTGAATTTGTCTTCTTCTGGGTGTGATTTTTCCTGTGGACTTGAAGCTCCTCTAGGATACAGGCTTTGGATTGTTCTGTTTTGGATTCCTGGCAGAATCGACATTTCCTGATGGAACTGATGGAAACATCATTTAGGTTTGAAACAAGGCAAAAGGAGAATTCCACTGTGTTATTATTTCCCCTCTAAACTATGCCTGTGATCATGCAGTTTACTTCCTAAGAGTACAGACTTATACATGATTTAATGCTATACATCTCTTACAACTATGAGTGTCTGATATGAATAAACAGTTTTAAGCATAACATGCTTTTATTATACTTACACTGGAGTTATTTATTTATAAGTCAAAGGCCAAAACATTGAACTCCTGTATGAGTTTAAATACAGAATATATAATTTCCTTTGAACTAAACGCATTAATGAGAAACTTGCATATTCTAAGATTAAAGTCACTAAGGTTTAAACACCTTTTAGAGCAGTCATTGTATGCTAACCTGAAATAGTTATTGATTTTCAGAGGCAAGATCAATTGACTCCCATATATTTTATTTTTAATTTTTGAATTACTCCATAAAAAATGTATATATGATAAACCGTGAATGACTGATTATCTGGTTGGCCTATTGAATCACAAAACAAACAAACAAACAAACAAACAGACAGACATAGGAAAATATTAATAACTTTTTAAAGTTATAGCATTAGATATCACATTATTCAACATGAAGAGACAAAAAAGCCCACTGAGGTACCCTATGCCTCCCAAAATGGACATGCACACACACATACACCCCCTCCACACACACACAAAAACACAATCACACATCTATATTCTGTCCTCCCTCTCAACCACTCATTACTCACAGGATATCAGAAAATCAGAGTGGTCTATTTCTAAGCAGGGTTATAACTTGCATATATCTAATTATGCAGAAATAATAAGCAATTTCTGAAAATTAGCATATAATCTATTTGTAGGAAATCCATGTGGAAGCTGTTTTTATTTTTGTAAATCCAAAAGTCAAATAAATTAGACTTGCCTTCTCTGTGATAATATTGCTGTTTACTGAGAATAGCTCTACAATTGTTGACCATACAAAATCTAGTTATTTTGCTAGTGAAAAGACTACCTAGAATTATAAATCCTAAGTAAATGCTACACAGATGAGGCAAGAAACCAGACACCAAGAAATTCCTCAGAATGTCTTTTGATTTAAATTATTCCCAACATTTATTTTGGAATTTTAAAAATCTCTATTCAGTTCACCTTCTAGTTCCATTTAAAATATCATCGTCAGTGTTCCGTCCAAATTTTGATACTACATAGATTAAAGATAGCAGTTTAGTTACAAATGGTGATAAGGAACTTGTTTTGAGGCACTCTTTTTATAGTAAGTTATATAGCATTGAGGAAACAATCAATTATCCCTATGAGTAAAGGGAGGCTGGTAGCTGTGGAGGGTGGGAGCCGGGGTAATGGCAGCCACCTGTGTCATTTCTTGAAGCTGCCATGGCTTTAATTTCCCCTCTGTCCTCACCATGTATTTTAGTCTCTGTGCTCCAATGCTTTGATATCTGGGGTCTTGCTGACCCTAGAGGGACTGCCCTTCTCAGGGTTAGCCCATTTCCAGAGATGGTAAGCACACTTTCCAAATATAAAACAACCAATCCAGAGTCCACACCCCAACTGCTTCCTGTATCCAGCTTTCTCTCTTCTGGGCCATGATCCATCTTCCCTATTCATCCCAGAATCAGGTACAAGACAACTAGGATCAGCCTCTACACCCCAGAGCCCACTGGAATAATTATTCCAGCTAGCCAGACCTAAGCCTGCTTACCCTACTGCACCTATTCCTTCCCATGGAAACTACAATAAAGGATCTTGCCTACAGTTTCTGCATCCCCTCTGCCTCCTGATAGACCCTGGTGCTTCCCTGAGCTCCCTACCTCAGGACTACACCCTGTGGCATGGCCTGCCCCATCTTGTTGGGAACTGTGAGTAATAAAATATTAGTATCTTTTCACGGCAGGTGGATTCTGGTATGTTGGCCTTATTATGTCTCAAATTTTCTACTAATAAACTATGTTAGAAAATACTCTGTACAGAAAATTATTTTACCATATCTTAGAAAAGAAGTGAAAAATCAGTTTTGATCAAACAAAAGTCTAAGAATTGCTGGCAAAAGTCCATAGACCCGCAAAAACTCCTTTAAAGCAAATTTTAGAAAAACCATTATGAAATGTCTAAGATCAACTTCTGGACTCTGAAATATCTTCTACATCCATAACATGGTATCAAGACCATGGGGTTGTGGAGGTAATGGGGTGAGTTAAAAAAATAATGCACGAACTTTCCTGTGAAAAGAGAATTAAGACTGAGTAAGATAAATTCAGATAGATAGGGGAATGGCACATTCAACTGTTCTAAAAAAGCTCAGTATTTTGTGACTTTATTACATAAGGCTCACAATTCATGTGCAGGGTGAGAATTGGAAGATTAAAGACTTAATGCTCCCTGAGGAGCTGAGAGCCCATGTGTGTAATGACGGTATTCTAAGTGGAAAATGCATGTCCAGGTTTGCATTGGAAAGATAACTTCTGTGCTGGTGAGGGACAGGACAAAGGGTGTGGAAAGCGTCCAGAAACAGAGAGAACAAAGATCCAACCTCAAACGAACTGATGTTCTTACAGTGTTGACAACAGTTACGCAAAGCCAGAATTCAGAAGACACCTATGTCATTAAAGGATGCAAAGCATTCAGATGATGCATTATTGCTACCCAGAATTTCAAAGTAGTTAAGGCTTTTATACTAATTGAAAAATTTCCGATCAATATTTACAGTTGTGGCTGACTCCAGATGTATGATAAATCCAATATTACAAGGCCTCAGAACTTAAAATGAAATTGACAGTACCCTGAAAACAAAAGCAAAATGTCAAAAACTCCTCTTTGAAACGTGCTACATATTTGAATTCATTTTCCCACCATTTTAATTTTTAGACAGAATCTTAATTTGTTACTTCTTTAGCTATCCAAAATTTCTATGCTCTATACTTTTCAAATTCATCTGATATGCTTTGTCTCTGTTTCTCCACCCAAATCTCATCTTGAATTGTACTCCCATAATTCCCACATGTTGTGGGAGGGATCTGGTGGGAGATAATGGAATCATAGGGACCGTTTCCTCCATACTGCTCTCATGGGAGTGAGTAATTCTCACAAGATCTTTGATAAGGGGAAACCCATTTCCCTTGGTTCTCATTCTTTCTCTTGCCGCCGTCATGTACAAGGTGGCTTTCACCTCCTGCCATGATTGTGAGGGCTCCCTAGTCACATGGAATTCTAAGTTCATTAAACGTCTTTCTTTTGTAAAGTGCCCAGTGTTGGTTACGTTTTTATCAGCAGCATGGAAACGAACTAATACATCATCTATCCATCCATACAACCATCTGTCCCCACATATGTACATGAACAAACACCATTACTTTAAACATGTAAAATTATTTTATTTTATAAATTATTCATTATTATAATTATAAATATAATATAATAATTATAAAAATTATTCATTATTTTACATGTTTAAACTGATGTCTGAACTATATACATTCATCAACAACCCCTATGCATTTTTCTGGACAAGTAGCAATATGTAGTAGGTGATTAGTAAACAATGTCATTTTTATTTATTTTACTTTCCGTGCTTTCCTGAAAGCTAAATTAGTTGGTACAAATGATTTTCTCTTATTTGCAAGAAATTGGGACATATGCGTGCAGTATTTTTTGAGGTTATGCACATGGTGCAAGACACTACAACAATTCTTTATTTTTGGTTTGATTTCACATACCTTTGGGTGAAAATTTTACCTCAACCATAAGCTAGGCTTAGTAAAGCTCAAAAGGTATACATGTTGTAAGACAATGTTCTCTCTTCTCTTTGCTAGAGCAGTTGGGTTCTGTCTGGTGAAACACTGAATGGTACTCTGTGGTCTGCTTGTGAACACACCTCAGTGATTTGGGCATTGGAGGGAATCGGATTCACTGTGAACTTGGGTGCTGTCCATTACTTCCTGACACCTGCACACTCACTGGGGCCATGAGGAAGAGGTTGAATTAATTTATTTTCATAAATGAGCAAGGCTCACACCACTTGTCGGGAGAACCAGTCCTGACAGAGGTAAAATGATTTGAAGCTTCTAAAATTAGAAGTCACAACTTCAATGCTCAGAGAAGACAAGCAGTTTATACAAATGTGTGATGCTGGCAGGTTATAAATATCATGTCGTTCTATTGATCTTTTACTTTCTTACTTTTGATAGCAATATGGGTGAGAAAGACATATCTCCCTGATTAGAAAATCAACCAAAAAGAGATGCTTCTGAAGAGATAAAAAGCTCGGCCATGATGGCAGAGGATGAATACAGTGTTTGGGATATGTTGTGGATATAAGCAGGCAGTCCCTATTCACATGAAGGTAACGTGGTACGCAGGAATGCTGCTGTTATTCAAACAATACATTTTCAAGGAAGGCCAGAAATTCAAAATTGTGTTTAAATTGCTCCAATTTAAATGTTCACCAGTTGATTTGGAGTTGTATTATGCAGAGGCTGCTAGCTACTGGCCCACATATATGTCTTCTTGGCCACATATCTCTTTAAACTGTCAAAATACAAGACTGCATGG
Organism: Theropithecus gelada; assembly: GCF_003255815.1. Taxonomy (NCBI): domain Eukaryota; kingdom Metazoa; phylum Chordata; class Mammalia; order Primates; family Cercopithecidae; genus Theropithecus; species Theropithecus gelada. The sequence continues at coordinate 171,454,474 of NC_037670.1, read as the reverse complement.
ATCATAATAAATCTGAAACAATTCATCTACTGATAATTACACCCTGATTTACCTGTGAATAACCAGTATGTATCTGCATGTGGTTTTATTTTTCAAAAGGTAAATTGTATAGGATACAACATGATTAATGCTAAATCAATAGAGTGTGCATGGTTAAAAAAATGTTAATGTAAATAAAATAAGATGGTGCATTTACCACTTTTAAGAGGGGTCCAAAGGGCTCATCTGTCAGGACCCATATGAAGGGAGAAGCTGCCTATCGTTTTGATGTTGCTGCTGCTAAAGAGAAGGGTGAGCTTCATAGGAGCAAGAATCTCCACATTTGAGATAAAAGATAATTATTTAATTAATAATAGCACAACAAGTGTTGTTAATAACAACTAAGCAAACCAGGATCCAGTTTTGGGAAGATATACTGAAATAAAATGGAAGTTATCTTTCTGCCTCATTTCAGTAGCTTGGTAAGATATATGATTATACAATGAAGATTAGAAACAAAAAGCAATATAGTAATGATGTCAGATTCAAAAGAAAAAAGCAAGAAAAACAATGAAAGACAAGGAAACAACATACATCTGAACCTTGTTCACTGAGATTTGAAATAAGAGAACTTTCTAAAAAGAAAATATATATATATATATTTTTTACACATATTTTAATAACTGCTATGTTCTTAATATTTGTGTCCTCCCAAAATTCCTATGTTAAAACCTTATTCTTAATGCTACAGTGTTAGGGGTTGGGGGCTTTGGGATGTGATTATGTTCTGATGGTGAAGCCCTCATGAATGAGATTAGTTCTCTCATGAAAGTGCCCCAGAGGCTGGGCGCGGTGGCTCACACCTGTAATTCCAGCACTTTGGGAGGCTGAGGTGGGTGGATCATTTGAGGTAAAGAGTTCGAGATCAGCCTGACTAACATGGTGAAACCCCGTCTCTACCGAAAATACAAAAAAAATTAGCCAGGCATGGTGGTGTACGCCTATAGTCCCAGCTACTCGAGAGGCTCAGGCAGGAGAATCGCTTGAACCCGGGGAGGCAAAGATTGCAGTGAGCTGAGATTGTGCCACTGCACTCCAGCCTGGGCGACAGAGTGAGACTCTCTCAAAAAACAAAAACAAAAACAAAACGTTGCCCCAGAAAGATGCCTTGCCCTTGCCCACAGCAAGAAGGCATCATTTAAGAACCAGAAAGTGGACCCTCATCAGATACCGAACCTGTTGGTACCTAGATTTTGGACTTCTCAGCCATTAGAACTTGCAAAATTAGATAGAGTGTGCATGGTTAAAAAAAAGCTATCTAGTTTACATTATTTTGTTATGGCAGGACAAACGACTAAGACAGAAACTTGCTACTGGAGTAGAGTCCTGCTGCAGCAAATACTAAAACTGTAGGAACATTTTTGGAGCATAGCCATGGGTAGAGGCTGGAAGACTTATGAAGTTCATGCTTTAAAAAAAAAAAAAAAAAGGCTACATTGCTCCGAATGGACCTCTAAGGGTAATACTGGTGAGGGCTTAGGAAGAAAAGAGGAGAGCTATAGACAGAACCTCAATCTTCTTAAAGTCCACCTAAGTGGCCATGAACAGAATGTTGATAGAAATATGGGTGATAAAGGCCATCCGATGAGGTCTCAGACAGAAATGAGGATATGGATATGATGATGCGTTAAATAGGAGAATGTGATGATATAGAAAACGGGAGGAAAAGCAACTTTTGTTATAAATTGGCAACAAACTTGGCTGAATTGTTCTTGCATTCTAGGGTTTTGTGGAAGATGAAGCTTGTGAATGATGAAATTGGATATTTGGCTGAGAGGATTTCTAAGCAAAGTGTTGTGGCTTGCCTTCTCTGTAGTGGTTAAAATAAAAAGCAAGAGAGAGATACAATTTAAAGATGGAGTTGTTAAAAGGGGAAGCAAAACTTTAAAATGTGGACAATTCTCAGCCTGTCCATACTGAAAGAAATGGGAAAGCCATTTGGGAGAGAACAAGGGTGTGATCAAATAAGGATTTAATAAGGAGATTCGTGTGAATCAGCCATTTCAAGGCAAAGGAGGAACTATTGTCCAAAACAATGGAAGAATGATCCTGAAGGCATTTCAGAGATCATCAGGGCTGCCCCTCCCATCCCAGACCCAGAGAGCCAGGCCTTGGGGGGCTGTAGATGCCGGTGGGACTGTGGCACTGCTGCTCAGTGCTGCTTCAATGCTGTGCTGCCTGTACTCCTCAGCAAAACCAAGTGCGGCTCCAGTATGTGCTGCACCAGGTAAAGCTGTAAGGGTGTGGCTGCTCCCACCTAAATTTCAAAGGATGCCCTGGGAAGTTGCAGAATTCGTAAGAGATCTGTTGCTCACCAAGATCTCCGCAGAGTCCCTTCTAGGGCAATGTATAGAGGTGTCATGGGGTTGCAGCTGCCCCCAGTTTTGCCACCATCAAAACTGGTAGAAGCCACCAGTGTGTGATTCTAGCGTGAAGGAGCCGTGAGCTGGTGACCCAGGCACAGAGCCACCATGGAGGTGGGGACCCTGCAGAGAACCATCTAGGTGGCAGGATATTCGGGGCTTGGTACTTTAAATTGGGACCTGTTACCTTTTTCTTCTTTCCTATTTTTTTCCTTTTAAAGTGATAACGTCTGTCCTATGCCTGTCCCACATTGTATTTTGGAAGTACACAAGTTGCTTGATTTCACAAGTTCGCAGCAGGAGAGCAATTTGCCCAGGATGTATCATACCTTGAGACTCACCCATATCTGATTTAGATGTTATTTAGATGAGACTTTGAAGTTAGAATTTAAAATTGATGCTGAAATGAATTAAGACCGTTGGGGCTATTGAGATGGAATAAATGCATTTTGTGTGTGAGAAGTGTATGAATTTTGGGGTTTTGGGGCAGAACGCTATGGTATAAGTGTTTGTGTCCTCTCAAAATTCGTATGTTGAAACTTAATCACCAATATGATGATATCAAGAGGTGGGGTGTTTGGGAAGTGATTAAGTCGTGAGGGCAGACCCTCATGTCTGGAATTAGTTCCCTTATACAAGGCCCCAAAGAGCTAACTAGTCCTTATATCATCTGAGGACACAGAGAGAATATGCCTTCTATGAACCAAAAAGCTCTCATCAAACATTGAACCTGCCAGCGTCTTGATCTTGATCTTGGACTTCCCAGGCTCCAGAACTTTGAGATATAAAGCTTTGGTTTCTTATTAGCTGCCCAGTTTATGGTATTTTTGTTATAGCAGCTTAAACTGACTAAGATACCAACTAACAGATATAGACCATCTTTTATTTCTAGATTCTAGTTTGTGAATTTGCCTATTTGCTAAAATTTGTTTGTAACCCCAAAGGCAATGCTCATGGCACCTTGGCAGTCATTTGTGGATACACGGCGAGTTGTAAAACGTTGGGTCACCAGATGTGTATGTCCACAGCTAATGTGCAATAAGGCAATGATATTCCTTCTTGCTTCAGCGCTCTTATTGTTAAAAAGTATCCTTTTTTGTAATCTATTTATTGCCACATTTTTCACGTTTTTGTGCAGTTTTTGGGGTAATTTTGATGTTTAAAATGCCTCCCTCCCAAGCATACGCCTGAAGTGCTTGCTAGTATTTATCAGCACAAGAAGGCTGTGATAAGCCCAAAAGAGACAATACCTGTGTTAGATGAGCTTTGTTTAACAAGAACAAGAGTGCTGCTTACCATAAGTTCAATGTCAGTGAATCAGCAACATATAATATATAAGGCATCTTTAAATAGAAACACACACAAATCTAGATTATGTACTGGTAAGTTGACAAAAATTGTAGTGACCAGAGGCTCACTGAAACCTAACCCTATATTTCCCTTAGGAGAAATAATTCAGTATTTGCTAAATCAGTGCTCCTGGCAACTTTATAGCATGTAACTACTATCAACAAGGAAGACTGCTTCTGTTTACATTGCATTTATTTACCTTTACACAAGAAAGTGGAGAACCATTTCAAACTACCGCATATATGTCAGCAGAATAGAATAAATATTTAAATTGACCTTGAGGAAAATGATCAACAAACTTCAAATCTCTTCAAAAATAAGTATAATGCTACATTGTACCATCTGATATCAGTACACTTTTCCTTCCACAGTATTTATGGACATGCCTTTTAGTACATGCAACTTGTAAGTAGAACACATAAAGGCCAATCACTCATTCCTGACATGCTTGCTGCAGCTAAACTCTGTGGTTTACATACCTAATTATTAAAATTCACCAACCACTGTATAAACAGTAAATTTAGTTTTTGTAGTAGAGATATGTAGAATCTGAGATTCCTGAAGACTCACAGAATCCAAATCACATTTTTCAGTTTACATTCCCTCTATGGTGAAGCTCAGAATTTTTTAAAGCTATTTGATTGCCTACTTTTCCTGACTTTGTAGAAAATACTGTTTAAAAATTGCAACATAAAAACAAATATTTTATTGAGTCTACTAGAAGAGGAACATTAATCTCTCTTCTCTCTAAACCCTAAATTACTTTAAAGCTATAAATAAGCTTGAAGTTGACTTCTTATACTATAAGAATTTTAGATATTCTTTTGTATAATTTAGAGCTTGAATTTCTCTAACATAAATTCAGGGTTTCTCTTGAAAAGATCTGGCATTTTCTTTTGAATAAAGGCCTAAGATATTGGAAATATTAGAAACCTATTGCAAAGTTGCAGAATTCTGTAGCTTCAAGAAGGAAATTATTTTGAATTCAGAAAATATAAGGACAGATATATTACAAATTCCGTTAATTTTAGAAAAACATTTTTGAGGGGGTCATTGGGAAAGGAACTGAACTTGGAAAAAGGATACATTTGATATAGTGCCTACACATCTGTGTTTCAACTTCCTGCATTTTTACAGCTTAGGTCAATATTAACAATTTATGCATCTCCCAAGGCATGACAGATCTAATGCTGTTACAAGTGCTGTTTATAGTAGGGTGGTTAAGTCCTTAAAATGAACAATGGTTGGCCGGTTGTGGTGACTCCTGCCTGTAATCCCAGGACTTTGGGAGACTGAAGCGGGCGGATCACGAGGTCAGGAGATCGACACCATCCTGACCCACAGGGTGAAACCCCGTCTCTATCAAAAATACAAAAAATGGCCTTGTGCGGTGTCTCACGCTTGTAATCCCAGCATTTTGGGAGGCCAAGGAGGGCGGATCACGAGGTCAGGAGATCGAGACCATTCTCGCAACCATTCCGGCTAACACGGTGAAACCGCCTCTCTACTAAAAATACAAAAAAATTAGCCGGGCGCGGTGGCGGGCGCCTGTAGTCCCACCTACCCCGGAGGCTGAGGCAGGAGAACTGCGTGAACCGGGAGGTGGAGTTTGCAGTGAGCCGAGATGGCGCCACTGCACTCCAGCCCGGGTGACAGAGTGAGACCCCGTCTCAAAAAAAAAAAAAAAATACGAAAATTAGCCGGGCGTGGTGGCGGGCACCTGTAGTCCCAGCTACTCTGGAGGCTGAGGCAGGAGAATGGCGTGAACCGGGAGGCGGAGCTTGCAGTGAGCTAAGATGGCGCCACTGCACTCCAGCCTGGGCAACAGAGCGAGACCCCATCTCAAAAAAAAAAAAAAAAAAAAAAAAAAAAGAAAAACGAAAATTAGCCGGGCGTGGTGGCGTGCACCTGTAGTCCCAGCTACTAGGGCCGGAAGCTGAGCCAGGAGAATCGCTTGAACCCCGTAGGCGGAAGTTACAGTGTGCCGAGATCACACCACTGCACTCCAACCTGGCGACAGAGCGAGACTCTATCTCAAAAAAAAGAAAAAAGAAAAAAAAAAAGAAAAGAAAAAAAAAGGCTATGGTTGAATTTCTTTAATATAAACTTAGAATCATAGCACATGCCTTCATTCTGGGGGTGGGGCGGGGGGTGCAAATAGCATGCTGAGGCGGAGCATTTATCAGGAAATTAAAGTGATACCAGCTTTCTCATAACCCAAGAAATACCTAGTTGAGTCAATAGCATCATGACCATCCCATCAGGACACAGAAGAGCACTGGCTCTGAGCGCAGAGATCAGAATCTAGACTTGGTTTATTTGCCCAGGAGGAAACCAATTCACTTTCTGGGTCTGTATAAGGCAAGAAGGAAGGGGACAAGGAATCTCTCTAAGAGACTCCATGATCATCCAATGGGGTGTTCATGATGCTACTAATTCAACCACAGACTTTATTCTGAGTGACTTGCCCAAGCTTAATTATTCATTTATTTTGAATTTTGAATTGTAAGTTAGATCCTAAATGGAAGAATTTAGGATTTTAGAGAATATTCACATTTCTTGATTATTTTAATACATTATCAATTGGGCTATTTCAAATGCAATTTTAAAACATAAAATCCACAGACATTGAAACGCTTTCAGGGGTGACTGGACAATCAGTTAAAATTCATGTAAGAAAGTATCAAAATTAGCAAATTGAAGCAAAAATATTATATCCTAAAAACCACATATAATTGTCAATATTGTTAATTTTTACAAAGAATAATTATATCAATTGTTTATTATATGGAAGTTATTAGAAGTAAAATCTAACAAAACAATTTATAATGATTATGTATATTCTTAGTTGCTTGATAATGCTAAAAGAGATACAAATTTCTGAAGATTAAATTATTTTAATTCTAGAACAGTAAAAAAGTATCTGAATAAATTAAGAAAAATATTCAAGGCTGCAATTACCTGGGACCAGTGAGAATAAATGTATGACCTTGAGCAAGTGTAAAATAAAAGATTTAATCCCATTCAGGTAAAACATGTCATGTTTCGCCTCTTTTTGCTAATATTTAGCCTAGCACAACAGTACAGCCCTTGTCGTAAATATCAGAGAATTGTAACACACACACACACACACACACACACACACACACATATATACTACATATCAATCTTCACTAAATTAAGATCTGATTAACAGTAGCTGGAGTGACAACATATTAAGTATTTAATTGGTTTGAAATAATGACTATTCTAATCCACCCACTTAGCAACATTGACTCATGCCTGGAAGGAGAACAGGGCCATATTTTTACCATAACAGGCATGAGTGGATTTAGGACAAATTGCGCGTCTTGCTTGGTGACTATGGGACCCTCCCTTACTGTTCTGTATTTGTGCTGACTTCCCTGAGGTAGCTGGTTTATTTTCTCCCCAGTGAGGCAGAGAGCAAACTGTAGAGACATAAAGTGAAAGGGGAAAAAATACATAATTCAGTCTACTCTGCTTCCACTACTTTCTGTACTGAAGAACGTTTCAGAGAAACAAGTATTTGGAGGCTTCTGGCACTGCCCCCTCACTAGGCCCTGAGACACCTTTGGTGCAGCGTGAGAACAGGTGCTTATCTGAACACCTTCAAGTCCGTCATCTGTGATTCTGTCCACATTAGCATAATATAAGCCATAATTTCTTTATAGCTTATGAATTTGTCACCCAGAAAACAACTAATATTTATTGAATATAGGAATTCAGTATCATAACACCTGGTTGGCTGTATGTATTCAATATAATCTTTGATTTCTATAACTTTCAAACTACCAAATTTAGTTAACTCCTACCCAAGGCCTAGATTTATACAAAGACTTATTTCCAATTTTTGTATTTCATGACTATATTTGATGAGACTCTGAAGTTCAAAATGAAAAAAAAAGTCTCAATTACTAAATCACAATGCTGTGGTTAAGAATAAATTAGCTAAATCAAGTAAAAATAAAGGAAAAAAGTGTAAAATTTTAGACATGTGTGAGAAAAACAAGACAAAAATGTTTTTCCAAGTGGCTCTGTGTGAGTCTCAGTGGATGCTATTTATAAAGGTTTTATACACAGCATGAGAAGTCTTGCAAAGAGAGCATTTATAGACATTGACAAACAGAGAAGTACAATGCCAGGGATTATGGCGACAATGAAGTGGGAGGGCCAGGACTCTGATCACTTGAAACTTCTCAGCAAGTGGAGCTGCTACGAGATGTTGAAGAGGTGGGATGGATACACGGAACAAACAGATAATTCTCTCTGCAGGGGCAACAGCTGGGGTAATGTAGCTCCCATGTGACAGTGGTAGAAACCAAATTCCTTGTCAGTCATTCATCTAACCCATCTTGGGTGTGACGGTGGTAGAAAACAAATTCCTTGTCAGCTGTTCATCTAACCCATCTAGGGTGGGCAACCAGGGCCCTAACAACATGCTGGGAGAAGCAGTCTTGCTTCTCTTTCTCTCTCTCTTTCTCTTTCTTTCTCTCTGTCTCTCTGTCTCTATGTCTCTCTCTCTATTCCTTCCTTCCTTCCTTCCTTCCTTCCTTCCTTCCTTCCTTCCTTCCTTCCTTCCTTCCTTTTCTTCTTTCATTTATTTAGAGACTGGATCTTGCTCTGTCACCAAGGTTGAAGTGCTATGATCATAGCTCACTGTAGCCTTAAGTGAGCAAAAGCAGTCTTCCTGCCTCAGTCTCCTGAGTAGCTAGGATTACAGGGAGGCACCACCATGCCCAGCTAATTTTTGTATTTTTTTTTTTTTTTTTTGTAGAGATTGAGTCTCTCTATGTTCCCAGGCTGATCTTGAACTCTTAGACTCAAGCCATTTTCCTGCCTTGGCCTTCCAAAGTGTTGGGATTACAGGTGGGAACTGCACCTAACTTCCGCCTTGATTTTGAAACCAGGCAGAAGACCCGACACAGTCCCTCAAGGCTCAATCACCAGACCTTTAATTACCGCTTCATAATAGGACCTAATATTTTGGAATCTGATTTAGTTTATGAATGACTACTATGTAGTTTGTCACTTGAATTGTCTTGTAAATAATATAGTTTTAAGATTTGGAAACTGACTTTAAACCTTAAAATTTAAACTGATTGTGACCTCACAATTTAAGGTTAAAAAAAAAGAACTTTGCAACTTTTTTTTTTTTTTTTTTTTTTGAGACAGAGTCTCGCTGTGTCGCCCAGGCTGGAGTGCAGTGGCGCAATCTCGGCTCACTGCAAGCTCCGCCTCCCGGGTTCACGCCATTCTCCCGCCTCAGCCTCCGAGTAGCTGGGACTACAGGCGCCCGCCACCTCGCCCGGCTAGTTTTTTGTATTTTTAGTAGAGACGGGGTTTCACCATGTTAGCCAGGATGGTCTCGATCTCCTGACCTCGTGATCCACCCGCCTCGGCCTCCCAAAGTGCTGGGATTACAGGCTTGAGCCACCGCGCCCGGCCTGCAACTTTAAAATATCTATTTTTTGTTCTTTTCTAATTTCTAGTTTTCTAATTTCAAAACTCCTGGGTTTGACAGCTGCCACAGAGAAACTCCAATATTTATGTTAGAAATAGTTTCTTTTTCTGTTAAATGGTCACTATTCCATAGTGATCCTTTTCTTGATTTTTCATGATCCAAGTAAGATTTATTTCTCCAAAATCTGAAACAGTTAGATGATTTGAGAAATCATTTCCACTTGAAATTTAGAAAGGTTTTGAAATATGAATTAGGAAAATGAAAGTTCGAGTCCTGAGATTACGGAGATTGATTAGTGCAAGCTGCAAGCAAGAATTTCCACGTACTGCCTCAACTGTGCTTTAAACAGTTCTGTTGCACTACAGGAAAAAGATGACCATGTCTGCTTGATGGCTGCTTGTTTGCTTTTTTTTGTTTTTGTTTGTTTTTTTGTTTGTTTGTTTGTTTTATTAATGATTATTATTTTTTGAGATGGAGTCTGGCTGTGTTGCCTAGGCTGGAGTGCAGTGGCGCGATCTCGGCCCACTGCAACCTCCACCTCCCGGGTTCAAGGGGATCTCCTGCCTCAGCCTCCCAAGTAGCTGGGACTATAGGCATGTGCCACCACACCCAGCTAATTTTTGTATTTTTCAGTTGAGATGGGGTTTCACCATGTTGGCCAGGTTTGTTTCAAACTCTGACCTCAGATGATCCACCCACCTTGGCATCCCAAAGTGCTGGGATTCCAGGTATGAGCCACCGTGCCTGGCCTTGATTATTTTTCTTATAAATAAAGTACAAGCAACCATTGTTAGGAGCTCTCCCACTTTGGGTTGAAATGATTTTGCCAAGAATGAAAATAAAATGCTGTTTCTGTATTACCCATTTTGCAGCAAATTCTATTTTAAAATGCAATAGAAAATGTCATTAGACAAGGAGCCAGTATTTATAGGGCCAAATAAGCCATGCAAGTGAGACACAAACAATGACTTTTAAATATGTTGCATAGAGAAAGTCACCACTTTTGCTACACACAGATGTATTTAATGCACTTACACACATCGTTGCTAGGGCTGACCATTGGTTTAAAAAAAAAACAAAACAAAGAAAATTCATGTTTCTCTTTGGTGTCCTCTTATTTCAGTGATTTTCCACTTCCCCCTTTGCCACTGAATGCACTTTTTGTTAAGAGACACATTGCAAAGAATCTGATAACATAATTCACAATGAGATATTATATCTAATGATGCTTAATGTTTCTAAGACAATAATGGGAACAATACTTAACTCAGGGAAATAAATGCTGCAGAGGGAACTTGAGGCCCCAGAGACAGTTAATAAAAAGAGAGCTTGACTGGAAAGAGAGGTCCTCCAGTCACTGAAGGTCCACCAGTCACTGAAGGTCCACCATGTAGATAACAACCAGAGACACTGGTGAAGTGTGCAAATTTCAGATACAGTCACACTTACCAGTGTCTATTTTCCTACAAACCACAACATTCTCTCTAAGCACAATAGAGGCAAGCATAACACTTTTCTAAGTATCAGGGAATAACAGGTGCAAAACTTAACCTTAACTTGAATTTGCTGAAGCTCTGTACTAGACTTTTCTGAAGTTTCATCTTGTTTTGCTTTGACAACAATTATACCATGCTAAAGATTTAAAAATGCTGTTCCCCAGACAACATTATTTGATGTAGTTAGAGAAAGTGCTATGTGTTACACGAGGAAGGGGGTCTAAGATTACATATCTTCCATACGGCCAGACTAGGTAGTCATGCCTATAATTCCAGCGATTTGGGAGGCTGGGGTGGAGAATCGCTGGAGACCAGGAGTTTGAGCCAGCCTGGGCAACATAGAGAGACCCTGTCTCCACAGAAATAATTCAAAAAATATTAGCTAGATATGGTGGTGCATGCCTGTTTTCAGCTACTTAGGAGGCTGAGGTGGGATTATTGTCTGAGCCTGGCAAAGTAAGGCTGCCATGAGTCATGATCATGCCATTGCACTCCATTCTGGGTGACAGAGAGAAATCTGTCTCAAAAAAGTAATTTAAAAAATTAAAAATAAAAATAAAAATAAATTTCATAAAAAGATAAAGAAAGAGAAAACATATTTTCTGTGGATGTATCAAAAAGAGCATAGATAAAACTTTTAAATTTTGTTGCTATTTTTACACTTCTGCTTCTCTATATTTTCTTCTTTGTTTCATATTCTTGTTTATTTTCTGTAAACTCTTATTTATTCTTCAAACCTCTCCTCTTTCAAAACTCATTGAGCCAAGAGATATCCCTTTCTTTCCTATTCAAATATGATTTTGTATTTTCACTACATTCACATTAAAATGCTCCTTTAAAAATATTCATATTAAAATTTCCTTCGAGTTTATGCCATTGATTAGTATTAAAGTTGAAAACACTAATGAAGTTCTCTTGGAAGCTGCAGTAGGAAACTGCTTTTGGTGACATTCCTCACTGAATTTTTCTACCATTTCAAGTTGTGCTTCAATGAGGCTCCAAGGTTTAAAGATAAATTTATTTGAAAAACACGACGCTACTCTTTGACTTACAGAGCTTTCGTGTGCGTGTCTTAGCTACATAATTTCTACAGGAACACACAGGACATTTGGGTTCAGATGCAAATGATATGTTTATTGCTATCAATCATTTGTATCACCAGATCACTGAACCAGAGGACAACTTGTAAAAGGGTTTCAGAATGGCATAGTGGGAAGAAACAGGCTAATAAAACGATGAGACATGAAGAGAATTAAAAAATATACAATGATCCGCTGTGAAGAACTGGCCAGGTAACACACAGTAAAATGTTTACACTTACAGAACAAGTCTATATGTTTTTAGCTCTTAAACCAGAGGCATACGGTTTTAGGAGAGATATCACCTATGGCAGCGATCTCCAACCTTTCTGGCACCAGAGCCAGTTTTTTGGGAGACAATTTTTCCACAGACAGGTGGGGCTTGGGGGTGGGTTTTGGGATGAAGTTGTTCCACCTCAGATCATCAGGCACTAGATTCTCGTAAGGAGTGTTCATCCTAGATCCCTTGCATGTGCAGTTCACAATAGGGTTCGTGCTCCGATGAGAATCACATGCGGCCACCGATCTGACAGGAGGCAGAGCTCAGGTGGGAACATTCGCTTGCCCACTGGGCACCTTCTGATGCTGTCTAGCCGGGTTCCTAACAAGCCATGGACCAGTATATGTCTGTAATCTGGAGGTGAGAACCCCTGACCTACTGTGCTGCTTTCCCAGCCCAGGCAAAAGGGATACATACAAAGATAACAATACTACAAGACAGAGAACAAACTCATTAAAGATGCTATAATTTTCAACACACTTTACTTAAGATGCTTAAGACAATTATTTGTTTTTCTCAAACCAAAAGACGTGGACTTTGATGGGTTTACTAAAAAACAACAAAAATGCTTTCCTAACTTGGAGAAAAAATGCTTTTCTCAACTTTGAGGAAAAAAAAGCTTGATTTTATAAGTACTCAAACCTCTCAGAGTAAGTGGGTAGCAAAGGATTTCATGATAAATATTTCATCAATGTAAACTTGAGATATTAAATGATATAACTAAAGTCTGACTAGCTCACAACTTCATACTACATATATACACTCAAATACTATGTGTGTGCCTATATATACCATATATATTAATTATATATAATAAAATACATAAAATTATATGTATTATCATATATTACATATTGTATATCATATACCATATTATATACATTATATGTAATTATCATATAGTATATGTTATATGTGCATTATGTATACATATAGCATACTTATATATGCTATATGTATATGTGTATATACATGGCTATATTATTATATTATTATATATTATATATAGTATTATATATGTATATATAATACACAGCATTTATAAGCATGCTATATGCATATATGTATATACACATATAATGCTATATATGTATATACACATATGTGCTATATAATATATAATACATTATATATCATATATCATATATCATATATAATTATATGTATTATATATGTATATATAGCATTATAGATATATACACATACACTTTTTTATATATAGCATTATAGACATGTATATGTATAAAAATGATCTTTACTTTTAACCTTAAAACGAGTTAGTGTGGAGGATGAGAAATCATTTGTATAATTTTAAACTTAATGTACACATTACACTATACATTTAGTAGAAGTGAGTGACATTACTGCCTACTTCTCCAAATCACTAGAAGCAAAATACAGTGTTCTCCATATTCCAAAAGTTAGTTTGTCATTAATGTTTTTGAAGGCTCTCGAAATAAGAGTTTATGTTGTGAACTGTAGCAGACAGTCTTTGCCGACCTAGCATCCATTTCCTCTTTGTTCCTTTTGGTGGTGTTACTGTTGACATCAGACAAGCCTTGATTTTACTCATTGGCTGTCCAGTGTCCATCCAGTCCTCATACAATTCAAGGGAAGCGATCCTTTTCTCTGCAAGGGAGCCAGTCCTGAACTAGCCAAGTCAACCAAGGCAACCCCATTTCCTTGCCGCTACATGGATGAAGCATGGGCATGTGACTCAGTTACAGCGAGAGAGGGGGAGCAGGCGTGCTGAGAACACCTTGGGGCAGGCCACCGATTCCTGAGAAGAACATGGTGGCAGAACAGATGGCCTCATCTTGCCTCTGGAAATTGCAGTGTGTGACTGTGAGAACTGAAAGGGTGTGGCCATCTTGACCCCAGGATGGGAGCCAGTCTCAGGACACACAGTGATGCCAGAATGGCTCCCAAAGCATCAGATCAGTGGGTCAACTAACTCGTGAGATCTGGTCCGCCATGACACTTCCATCATATAGGAAACTAAAGTTCCTTGCTTTTTGAATCAGTTTGAGTCAGATCAGTAACAACTAAAGACTAAACCTTCCTTAAATGTATATTTTAAATTTTTTCTTAAAAATTATGACAACTGTGGTCTTTCACAGCACAGAAGAGGAGGAATTCTCTCCTCCATTTGTCTAGGGGCAAGGAAACACATGGCATGGCAGAGACTGCTAGCTGTTCAATGGAAGTGCAAGGTGAGCTTTACTTTAATGATGCAAATTCCAACTTTTAGCTGGGTACATGGCTGCAGAACTCAGACTAGTTTTCTATTCTCCTTTGCATCTAAGTGTCGGTGGCCACACGACCAAGTTCTGGTTAGTGAGTTATGAGCAGATGTTGCAAGTCTGTTTTGGCTCTGTTCTCAGTAACAAGTAAGCCCTTATAAACAAAAAAGTGAATCTCAGCCTCAGTTCAAAGAGGCAGCGATAAAATGCCTAAGCAAATATAAAGAAAGGGGGAGCATGTCGGTCCTAAACGATTCTTTGGTAATCACAGTATTCACTTTCTTTTTCCATTCTTTGTGGTACCGATTAATTTTTAAACGCTAATGTTTAAATAGCAGCATCCAATCCCGATTTTCCCTGCTGGTCAAAGCCCAGCCAGTGGCTGAATTCAACACCCTTTACCTTTCTTTCTTTTCCTAGCACTCAATGAAACCATTGTATTTCCTGCTTGAACAGACCAATGAATAGTGATCAAGGGCCATCCTAAGCTGCAATCTTCCAGTTCTATAAACATTATTATTCGGATTCAAAAAACTATTAGCTAGAGCCTATTGATCCTCTAGTTCCCTCCTTTTCAGAGCACCAGCATACAAATTCTCTTATTTAGTTTCCTTCTAGAAGCACAAGCTGGGCGTGGAAGACTGTACAAACGCGGCAGGAAAGTATTAATGGCCAATGGCTCAAGATGAAACTGAAAGTAACATACCTGTTTTAATACCTTCTCTTTGACAAAGTCTTTAAGATTAATGAATCTCGGCCAGGCGCGGGGGCTCATGCCTGTAATCCCAGCACTTTGGGAGGCTGAGGAGGGCAGATCATAAGGTCAGGAGATTGATACCATTCTGGCCAACATGGTGAAACCCCATCTCTATTAAAAATAAACACACACACACACACACACACACACACACAAATTAGCTGGATGTGGTGGTGCGCCTGTAGTCCCAGCTACTCAGGAGGCTGAGGGAGGAGAATCGCTTGAACTTAGGGGGCAGAGGTTCTAGTGAACTGAGATCGCGCCACTGCACTCCAGCCTGGCGACAGAGCGAGACTCTGTGTCAAAAAAAAAAAGAAAAAAAAGAATCTCCTACTTTTTAAGTAATGAGTGATTGAGATTGCCAATTTTGATTTTGGCATAGACTCAAGAGACAAAAATAAAAGCTGGCAGGTCCTATAGTGAAATTTGGAGTGAATCCTGTAGCAGCTGATGAGAAACTATGAGACAGTGGCCTGTGTTGCTGAATAGAGGCATCTCACTGTCCACTTGTTGGTGTATGTTCTCATACATTCATAATCAGTCTTTCAAATGTGGCTTAATAATCACATTACTAAGGAGCACTACCTGAAATCACAGACAGTTTCTTTGTGAATATTACACCTTCTTCATAGCTATTGGTTCTTAGCACTGTGGCGTGTTCCATCTTTCATTAGATTACATATTCCTTAAGACAGGATCAGGAGTTACATTTTGTTGAATATATACTATGTTGATTTCATATGAAATAAAATTTAAGTGTATTTGTGTAACAAATGAGGAGAAATAAACAATATTATGTACGAATTTTACATTTATTCTAAGTTTCATTTGTATCAGTTCAATCTTCTCACTTTTCAGGATACGTAGCCAGAGTCAATATTGGTGAAGAGGTTGGAAAATGCTTGGTGGTTGAATTGATTGGAATCAAATGGGAAGACTGATTCTAATTGACATGAGGCAGAAACAAAAAATAGCTCAGGATTGAAATGACACAAAGTTTTATATATACATATATACATATATTTCTATGCTGCCATACAATTACAGTAAACAGAGGATTTTTAGTTAAAAAATAAATGTTATCTTTGTGGATACCATTGGCCTTTTGATTGCATTTGTTGACTCCATGAAACTATGGACAAATATGTGAATTTTTAAAATTCTTTCAACATATATTAGTTAATTATTAATTATTAAGTCTCTTCATTTAATCGACATTTATTAAGTTCCTGCTATACACCTGGCGGGTATATGCCTGGGTCTGGATACAAAGCTGAGTAAGATGTATAATTGAGATTTAAAGTGCAAAGAAGGAATCTATGTAATTTGGAAAAGAAATAACATGTTTATGTTAGATAATTATTCCCATGTTTTCACAGGAGGGAGATTATCTTGAAACACTTCTCCCTTATCCTTAATTGCCTCCAGGTATGGTGACAGGGTGATCTTTAGAATACGCACAAATCCAAAGGATCAAGTTTACAGCAAACAAAAGGAGAACAGGGACTAATCTGGTTATGACATCAGTCACCTCCTAATTGGGGGGATATTTGCAGCTAGCTGAGTTGCTTTCAAGCTAGAGGGTTGTGACCAATTAATAGATAAGAGAGCATATGGCTATGCAAAAACAAAAAACAGAAAACAAAAAAAACACACAAAGGACTAGGCTTTGAATTCTGATTCTACTACCTACTAACTTTGTGACCTCTTACAAGAAATAGCACTTCTCTGAGTCTCAGTTTGAAGAGATATTTAAAATATCTCATCAGGTGCTGATGACACATGACAGTAAGTCTCCAGGCTTACAGACACTGTGAAAGGACAAACACGTGAGGATTCTCAGCAAATAGCAGCAATGGGATTGTTATTGTGTTTGCTGTTGTCACTGTTTTTAATTATTAATAGCACAGATTATATACTCCATTTTTTATCTGTTAAGTGATTCTTATCAGGTAGTACAAAGTGGCAGGGTGTGTATTATAAAGAAGAAGTCAGGACTGGGTGCGGTGGCTCACACCTGTAATCCCAGCACTTTGGGAGGCGGAGGCGGGAGGATCACGAGGTCAGGAGGTCAAGACCCTCCTGGCTAACATTGTGAAACCCCCCTGTCTCTACTAAAAATACAAAAAATTAGCTGGGCATCTGTAGTCCCAACTACTTGGAAGGCTGAGGCAGGAAAATAGCGTGAGCCCAAGAGGCGGAGCTTGCAGAGCGCCGAGATCGCGCCACTGCACTCCAGCCTGGGCGACAGATCCAGACTCTGTCTCAAAAAAAAAAAAAAAAAAGAAAGAAAAAAAAGAAGGAGTCAGACTGTGGGTCTTTTGAGTACTGTTTTTCACTGGAGCAACATCCCGGAGTGCATGTCCCACTAACCGTGGGATGAAGACAGCCCTGTTAGGCCGCAGTGTGGTGGCAGGTAGCACAGGCCCCAGAATTAGAAGCTCTGGATTCCTGGCTGAGCTCTACTGCCTCCTAGCTGTATTACTCAACTTCCCTGTGACTTCAGTTTTCCTATCTACTAAATGGGGATAATAATAACATCTACCTCGTAGCACAGTTAATAAGGATTAAATCAGTCAAAACATGTAAAATATTTATAACAATGGTTAGAAAACACCATGCACCAAAATATGCTAGTTATATTACAGAGTATATCACAGAATAAATTAAGGTTTGACATCAAATTAAATAAGACAGCCAGGCCAGTGGCTCACACCTGTAATCCCAGCACTCTGGGAGGCCGAGGTGGGCGGATCACCTGAGGTCAGAAGTTCGAGACCAGCCTGGCCAACATGGTTAAACCCTGTCTCTACTGAAAATTAAAAAATTAGCTGCGTGTGGTGGCATGCACGTGTAATCCCAGCTACTCGGGAGGCTGACGTAGGAGAATTGCTTGAATCCGGGAGGCAGAAGTTGCAGTGAATTGAGGTCTTGCCACTGCACTCCAGCCTGGGAGATAGAGCAAGACTCCATCTCAAAAATAAAATAAAATAAAATAAAATAAATGAGACAATTCTACAAGAAAAAATCAATGAGAAATTAGACTAGAGAACATTTTTTTCTAATGGAGGAATAATTAGATACCAAATAATGTTGTCTGTGTTAGACCATCGTGGCCAAGGGACCTATAGTTTCTATCTGGACTGCAGCCAAAATGGAACCTGCAGACATCAAGCAAGATCTGTTAAGAAGGAAAGAATATCAAGGTGATAGAGCTTTAAAAAAAATCTGTGCTTTCAACAGCTTCAGAATTCCCTGTCTAATCAGTAACAGCTTATCAAGCATGAGATGGGAGAAAAACAATCATCGGGGCTCCAGATGGAAATGTTTAATGCATATGCAGTTTACAGGATGAATATAAATTGCAAACATGGTGGTTTTTGGTTCATCTGCTGAATAAAAAAAGTATTGAATTTGTTCTACGTTAATTAATGAGTAACTGAATATTTGATACAGCAACGTGCTTAACTCTTTCACAGAGAGTCAATGGCCAATGATTTTGCAGATCAAGTGGGCATTGTCAGGGTTATTTTCCTTATACATGTAATTCTTTCAAGGTATATTTTGCAGCAGATATAAAGTCATATATGTATTGTGACCCTCATTCTGTGCTGAGGAAAAATATCTATCAATCTACTTAATTGTGCAGCGTACATTGGAGAAAAATATGAATATCATTGAAAATGTTTAGCACTCTTTGAATGGAAGGAAGGTATATCAGATGTCATAGACAAGAGAACTAATAATATACCCTGTTAGTTGGTAGTAAGAAGCCTGAAAATATAAAAAGTAATAATGTGGAGTGAATAAAGTGATAAGTTCTGTCTACAGCTATTTCTTTATCTGTAATCTGTGTATATTGAAGCCTATTTTAATTGCATACATATTACATTTATATAGCACTTGCTATATGATCCAGGACCTTTATAAATATTACGTGATATGATCCTCATAATCACCCTATGACATACGTACTATTATTATTCTCATTTTAAAGGTAAGAAGACTGAGGCACAAAGAGGCTAAATAACTTGCACAAGGAAGCTAGAAAATGTCAAAGCTTTAAGTTTCAAGTTAGGCTGGCTTCAGAGTACTTTTGTACTCAACTGCTCCACTGGGCTGTGTATCTAGATAGTACCCAAAATGAACCTGCATACATTATTTATGTATTTGGTATGTATCCATTGACAAGAGTGGTAAAAGATTGGAGAAACAGTCAGAAAATATTTTACTATTAGATAAGATTTCAGGAAATATGGGGATCTTGCGTCAACCTACGAATATGAAACTGCTCATCACCAGTGTTGCTCTGAGTCTTTTCCTTTTATGCAGTTGAATCATACATGCATCTTTTGTTTTCACTAAATAAAGTGTGCAATTGAAGAAAAAAGCATTTCTGCTTATCATAAGTGCATTCACTTTCTCCAAATACCAGAGAGAAAAAATTAGGGGCACCTGTAATTTTACAATAAAGATACAAATGTAGGTTACTTTTATAAGGAAAAAAAGAAAAGTTAATCTTTTAAAATAATAAATTTGTTTTACTAAAAAAAGATTAAAATCTGAGTTGTAGAAACAATAGGGCTAAATTGGAAAACAATGGAAAAAAGAATTTAAGGATGAGAAAATACTTTTTAAAATTTTCTCGAATTAAAATTAGTTTATATTAAGAAGCTAAATGAAGAAATATTTTCTAAGTAATTCAATTAAAACAGCTAATACTGTAGTATCTGTGGGAGGAAAAGCAGCAGTTGTATTTTAAAGAAACTCAGGAAACTAATACAATGTTCCTTATTTGCCAGCTGAGGGGTTATTGGCGTACATTTGTAGCAACTTCCATTAGAACAGAAGTAGCTATTTTAAAATGCAAATAGCTAGTTTGACCTTGACAATGCTCTTTTTCTTCTTGTTTTCTAAATTATAAATCTTGCATTCTTTTTGATAGTAAAGTCAGAATGTCTATTAAAGTAGAAAATACAAACAGCTTAAATATTGCATATTATTCATTTACATTACCCATAGTATTAATGAAATTTACACTGACAGAAGTAACAAGGAACAACATCCTGAAGTCTTTGGTTGGCTTTTTAAATTGTGTTCATAATTAAAACTCATATACTTTTCATCACTAATAAAAATGCAGCAGATTAAAAATTGCTTTGAAAGTCAAAACTGATTTCATTTAGAATTTATTCACTTAAAAATACTACCCATCTGACAAAAGGCTAATATGCAGAATCTACAAAAAACTTAAACAAATTTACAAGAAACAAACAAATTTACAAGAAAAAAATCAACCTCAACAAAAAGTGGGCAAAGGATATAAACAGACACTTCTCAAAAGAAGACATGTATGCAGCCAACAGACACAGGAAAAAATGCTCTTCATCACTGACCATCAGAGAAATGTAAATCAAAACCACAGTGAGGTATCACCTCACACCAGTTAGAATGGGAATCATTAAAAAGTCAGGAAACAACAGGTGCTGGAGAGGATGTGGAGAAACAGGAACACTTTTACACTGTTGGTGGGACTGTAAACTAGTTCAATCATTTTGGAAGACAGTGTGGTGATTCCTCAAGGATCTAGAACTAGATGTACCATATGACCCAGCCATCCCATTACTGGGTATATACCCAAAAGATTATAAGTCATGCTGCTATAAAGACACATGCAGACCTATGTTTATTGCGGCATTGTTCACAATAGCAAAGACTTGGAAACAACCCAAATGTCCATTAGTGACAGACTGGATTAAGAAAATGTGACATATATACCCCATGGAATACTATACAGCTATAAAAAAAGGATGAGTTCAGGTCATCCTTTTCAGGTTATTCATATCATTCTACTTATAAATAGAACTTCTAAAAGGTTCCATACAAGTGTAACAAAGGAAAGATAAGAAAGCAACATTTTTTACATCTAATGGGGCTTTTGCATTATGAACATGAAGAAATGCTACTCCATGATGTGACTACTGTCAGCATATTTTCTTTGTAGGGAAATGGATGAAGCTGAAACTATCATTTTGAGCAAACTATTGCAAGGACAGAAAACCAGACACCGCATGTTCTCACTCACAGATGGGAATTGAACAATGAGAACACTTGGACACAGGGTGGGGAACATCACACACCAGGGCCTATCATAGGGTAGTGGGGAGTGGGAAGTGGGGAGTGGGGAGGGATAGCATTAGGAGATATACCTAATGTAAATGACCAGTTAACAGGTATAACACACCAACATGGCACATGTATACATATGTAACAAACCTGCATATCGTGCACATGTACCCTACAACTTAAAGTATAATTTTAAAAAAAGAAAAAAGAAGAAATGTATTCACTTAAAATATCGTATTAAAAATGTTATGGTATTTCATATATCCATTTACTATTATTATTGTTCGTCTGGAATGCTTGAGGGACATAATCTTATGAATTTTCAAAATATTACTCCCCAAACAGCAAGAAGGACCAAAGTCCTTATAATAAAACTTTCGTGCTGGGTGGGGCTAGGAAGAAATGTGTTGTAATACCATCTGCAGTTCATGGTACCACAAACCATGGGGATTTTTAAAGTTCTAGATAGATGAGTGTATAAAAGTAAAGGAAATTAAAGGAATGCGGCAGTCAAGAGAACCCAGGCTGTAGGTTAAATTGACACATAAGAATAGGATACTAATGCTTCTCATCCAGCAATTTCAACCAGATGTGCAATCAACATTGTTTCCCCACACAAAGTACAAACAATTTACATAAGTGAATCATTTATTTATAAAATGAGATTCTTGAGTGAATTTTTATTCCCTGTATCAATCTTTTCACTACAACAGCAAACTTAAAAGTTTCATAAATGTGAAGGATCCTTTTGAAACTTGCCTATATTCAACAATCAGAGAATAACACTACTGTGTACTCTTATCGGTGTTTGACAATTTCCTAAAATGGACCAGACACTTATATCTTAATCTCAATTTAATTCTCATCCACAATCTGGACCCTCACTAAACTTGGTTATAAATGTATTGTCTAATTAAAAAAAATGCTTCAGAAGGAGCAAAACACCTTTAGATATGCCAAGCACAGCTATTAACATAGTTGACGCTTTGAAATCTCACCCCAGAAGGTTTTGAGAATTCTTGACTGTGATTTCACTTTCAATAGAAACATATTGAAAATGAAATAAGACAAAACACAAACCTCCTGATACAGGGTATAATATTATTTCAAAAAGTCATAATGATATTATTTAAATGATTGACTTTCATTTTTAATTTGATATGTTTTTGGCCTATTCTGTTTCACTGGCACATTTCTATTTATTCATATCATTCTACTTATAAATAGAACTTCTAAAAGGTTCCATACAAGTGTAACAAAGGAAAGATAAGAAAGCAACATTTTTTACATCTAATGGGGCTTTTGCATTATGAACATGAAGAAATGCTACTCCATGATGTGACTACTGTCAGCATATTTTCTTAAATGCTAACTGGTCAACCATAGAAATGGTAGTGGGAAAAGCACTTAGCAGAGATGAGGATGGGGAGGAAAAGATGGATTGGTAGCAGTGCCATACGCAGACGTGAGGAAATGAGCAAATGTTTATCATAGCCAAAGATGCACATCGTCTGTAATGGGGAAGGGGAACGTAGCTACTTGCCTATCTGAACCCATAGTATAGGCCAACCAAGCGCACCATCCAACGATATCAAGCAGATCATAAATGGAAGAGCAGATGGAGATCTCCAGAAACAACAAAAGAAGGGAAGCAGAATGATTATCAGGGAAACACGTTGGTTTTGAGGGGCTGCCACTGAAAATGTTGGATCTTATCTATGGTTCTTCAGCCAGGGTGAATAGAATGAGGTAAATTGTATGAAGTGGAATAGCTACTGAACTGTCATATACCAAGAAATAATAATAGATTAATTTAATTCACCATCTTGACTCCAAAAGCAGGCTGTTTAAAAGAACAAATGAATTGCCCCATCTTTGTTCTATTGTCTGATGCTGTGTTGAACTTGGAAATGTCACACTGCACTTTCTGACTCAATCTCCTAACCCCACCCTTCATTCCCACACTCCTTCATTCGCATCACTCAGGTTTTCATTTCCATCACTTCCATAAACAACTCATGCTATGGTCACCAGCAACTTCAATTTTCCTAATTTACTGGACAATATTTCAGTCCTCGTCTCGCATGATCTCTTAAGCAGCGTTCATCCCTGGTGCCCATTTCTGTTTCCCTGGCATGCTTTCTTGTCACATCTCCCTTCTAGATTTCCCCTGACCTACCTGTCATTCATTCTCTCATGTTCCATTATTCAGTCATTCAGTTTTAGAGTTAAGGACCAGTCTTAGATTCTCTGCTTTTCTCACCCTGTATTTGCTCCTTAGGTGATCTCATCCAAATATGGTTTCAACTGCTTCTCCTATGCATAGCTAAGTCACAATTTGTTGTTTGCCCTATTCACGCTGAGATCTTGACTCCTGTATTCAGTTGTCCACGCAACACCTCATAGAGGCCATAAAGGCACTTCGGATTCAACATTTACTATGTGTTCTCATTATTTAGCTCCCACTTATAAGTGAGAACATGCAGTATTTTATTTTTTGTTCCTGCATTAGTTTGCTAAGGATGATGGTCTCCAGCTTCATCCATATCCCTGCAAAGGACATGATCTCATTCTTTTATGGGTGCATAGCACTTCGTGGAATATATGTACCACATTTTCTTATCTATAAAACAAACCTGTATATGTATACTGAACTTAAAATATAAGTTTGTTGTTGTTGTTGTTGTTGTTTGTTTTTTTAAGAAAAGGAAATAAAGACCTAGAGTTTCCCACTCTGCTACCATCATCCTAGTCTAGGCTGCCAGGTCTCACCCAGACTGCAGCCGTATCCTGTGACTGGTATTCCCGAGTCTTCTCTTGCTGCCCTCAGACCTGTCCTCTACACCACAGCCAGAGCAAGGCTTACCCAGAGCAGACGTGATCATGTGATGTTCCTTCATGCCCATCACCCCAACACACACAAACTCTTGGCTTAAGATAGTTTGGTGGCATCTCTTTGGGCTTCTAATGGAATCAAAACCAGAAATCAGGAACATCACCTCAAAAGCCATGTATTGCAGTCTTCCTCAACTCTCCAGCCTCATTTTATACCAAATTACCCTTCACTCTTGGTGCTGCAGTCACACCAGCCTTGCCTTCCTGCTCCAAGGGTTCTGTTTATGCTTTCTAGTTTACCTGAAATATGACCTTTCCTCCTACCTTCACCCACCTTCCAAAGCTCAACCAGCCATCACCTCCTTGGAGAAGTTCTCCCTCAGATCACTACTGAAGTCACATTTCCATTGGCCTCTATTACCTTGAGAGCACTACCATCGTCCAGGATGAGCGCAGGTTTGATATGACCCCCACTGGGCAGATCTTTAATGTCAGTCTCCCCACAAAGGCAGAGACTGGTTTTTATTTTCATCATGATACTGTGGGCGTATCCAGCCCCTAGCACCTGGTTGGTTCTTAGTCACTGTTATTGAATCAATCAATGTTATTACGACCAAACAAAAGTTTTTAATACAGATGACCAGAACTCTCAAGAATGACTTGAAACAAAACAGTTTCTAGTCCTCTGTCTAGTACTACATAGACCAGCATTTCTGGTCATTCATTAACTTGCTAGTTCATTCATTCTTTGCCACTCTCTCAACCTTAACTACCTGTATCTTCTTTTCCACGTCTCATTCTAACTCATTTTACAGTTTTCAGCTTAAATGTCACTTTCTCATATGCGGCCAGGGAATATTTGTTAAGTGAATGATGACCCTATTAAGTATTCATTGATTGCTATAATTAGGTGCCAGAGAGCCTACTAGGGCCTGGGGTTACAAAAATTGATAGGAAGCTTTTTCTGCCATCGGGAACTCATTTCATATTTGGGGACTGCAGTCATGTAGAGAGATAATTAAAGCCTAATATAAATGGTACAAGAGAGGGATGCATCTCCTGCTTGCTGAAAGATGCACGGGGGAGTCCTGCTGCTGTTCCCACAGAGTGTGGCTGGAGGAATGTATACATCTTTTTTTTTCTTTTGCAGAATAATCTGCTTTATACCTGTTAGCCGAATAACTTTAAAAATATCACTTCATTACTTATTAGAACAAAAAGTCACTATTTTAAAACATTGCTTGAAAATTTCTGTTATGGAGAAAATTTAGCTAAACACTTTGATGGGCCATTTGCAGATGAAATTATAGGCCCTAGAGCACCAGTCAGAAGGCTGGGTTGAATTGCTTTACACAGCAAAATAAAAGGAATGTGTCTACAGTGAAACAGCTGGAAGAAGTCAAGCAAGATTCCCACAGAGATGAAGACACAGAGGGATACATAATGAAGTCCTGGGAGAAAAACAGAGGCCAAACCATATATCCAGGTCCTGGGCCTGGGATGAAGCAAATATGCACGTGCGCACACACACACACCCACAGACACACACACCCGCCCCCCCTACACACACACACACACGCTGCCAGTGGTAAATTTCCTTTAATTATGCTTCTTTTGAAAAGAGAGGTCTCTGCTGTTTAGTTTTAAATCATGTTCTGATAGAAACCCATCGTAAATGAGAAGCCTTCCAGCCAGCAATATGAGTATATTTAAGAGAAATTTGTGAAAGCTAGTTAAAGTTGCCTGAAATGTAATCTCCACTCTAAGAGGGACATAAAAGCATGGGGCCTTCATCAGCGGCTCAGTTGTTGCCTCTCTGTCCTCTTTCCCTGGCAAGGCCATATGACTCTTTCAGTTTAGTGACAAATGCGAAGCTCTTTAAATTCCCTGGAGTTCCTCCTCAGCGTAGAACCACAGGTAGGCTATGTAGAAATCAAAGACTGAAATCCTAGCATTGGGTAATCTCTGGATCAGATCAGCATTCTAACAGTCCCCTGAGCTCTCTAGGAGCTAACTTCTGATCAGCCTGTCAACTGGGATCTCAGAATTCCCCGAATATCCATTCTTAGGTGTGGTTAATATGATGACACGTCTCAGAGCATCTGAACCTTGAACACGAGCTAACCATATGTGGTTTTGGCTACAGAAGAATTGATAGCTCATTTTTTCCCTGACAGGCAATGTGCTTTTTTCTGCTTCTGCATTTATGCCTGTTTTTATTTTTACTTGAGTGTTTCAGATGAATCTAGTCCCCCTCAAAAGATTCCACGTGAAAACAGACTATGCTATATACTTAATTTCCCTCTCCAATTGTAGATAGGCACAATATATTTTCTTTAAAGTGAAAACAAAGACATGAAATTGCAATATGTAAAATGCATAGTACTGAGTCAGTCTATTTTGTTTCTGGTTGAAAAGAGATTTTCAGGTCATTTGTTTATCACGTACACATTAATAAAACAAATGTTGAAACTGCAGATATATCACAGTCTTATTTATAGCCAAGGCTGTCAAGGTTCCTGTAGAAATCCAGCTGTGACAGATTATTCCTCTATGCTGTGTTGTCTAATACTGCAGCCACTATCCCAATATGGTAATTTGAGGTTACATTTAAATTAGTTAATAACAAAAATTCTGTTTTTCAGTCACTATAGCCATATTTTAAATGCTCCATAGCTACATATGGCTAGTGGCTACTGTATTGAACGAAGCAGAAATGGAATATCTCCTCTATCACAGAAAGTTCTACTGGACAACTCTACATACCAGAAAAGGGAGAATGATAGTAAGTCAACAACTTTGAGATTAGCAGCTAATGAGTTTGGGGGAACTGCATCTCCAATTGTCTGAAAGGCTCAGCTTTTACATCTCTGCTCAATCCCTATGCTGCATAAAGCTTTAATTCCATTATTCATGTGACCTCTTCCCTCCCCTACCAACTGCTTTCTTACTGCCCCATCCCAGAAAGTCATACTGTTTGTTCCCCATGAACAGAATCTATTAGAAAATAAAAACTAAATAGTTGGAGAACCTGTGGAAGGCAGAATTCTGAGATGGCCCCTATGAGTCCTTGCCTTTGGGACAGGTGACCTGTATAATCCCCTTCTTCTGAGTGTGAACAGAATCTGTGAATATGACCGCTTTGCTCTTCTGATTATGATTATGTGATACAGCATAAGGAGTGGATTTAGTATATGTGATTAAGGTCCTGTATCAGCCAGGGATTCACTAGAGAAAGAGAACCAGGATGATAGAGTTTGCATTATTTATGCTCCCCGCCCCCACCTCATTCTAACATTGAATCGTAATTCCTAATGTTGGAGGCGGGGCCTAGTGAGAGGTGTTTGGGTCCCGGGTGGATCTCTCATGAATGGCTCTGTGCCCTTCCCCGGGTAATGAGTGAGTTTTTGCTCTGTGTTTTCCCTATGAGATCTGACTGTTAAAAATGGCCTGGCACTTCCTCTCTCTTTCACTCCCTCTCTCACCATGTGATAACAGATTTCCCTTGCCTTCTGCCATGAGTGAAAGTTTCTGAGGTCTCACCACAAGACACCAGCGCTTCCTGTACAGCCTGCAGAACCATGAGCCAAATAAACTCCTTTGTTTTATAAATTACCTAGCTTCAGGTATTCATTTACAGCAATGCAGAAAGGACTAATACACAGGAGGATACACAGATATCAAGATCTGTTTCACAAAATTGGCTTATGCCATGTAGGGGATGATTTGGTAGGTCTGATGTCCATAGGACAGGCTCTCAGGAAAGGCAGACTGGAAACTCTTGGGAAGAAGCCCAGGACCACCTAGACTATTGGAGATAGCCTCCTTTACTTAACGTCAATTTTTTATGGAGTTTGTGGCCGGGCGTGGTGGCTCACGCCTGTAATCACAGCATTTTGGGAGGCTGAGGCGGGAGGATCACAAGGCCAGGAGTTCAAGACCAGCCTGGCCAATATGGTGAAACCCCATCTCTACTAAAAATACAAAAGTTAGTCGGGTGTGGTGGCGCATGCCTGTAATCCCACCTACTTGGGAGGCTGAGGTAGGAGAATTGGCTTGAACCCAGGAGGCGGAGGTTACAGTGAGCCAAGATTGAGTCACTGCACTCTAGCCTGAGTGACAGAGCAAGACTGTGTCTTGGAAAAAAAAAAAAGAAAAATAAATAAATAAATACAGTCAATTTATTATGGAGTTTAATCATGTCTATAAGGTAGTTTCATGCAACACCTATGTTAATGTTTGATTGGCCAACCCAAGAGGGTAGCCTTGCCAAATGCACACATACAACTGACGCTCGCAAGTCTCCAATCAGTTGATTTTAGGCTTGACTCAGGCAGGTCACCCCTTTAAAAGAGGGTACAGAGATTTGATATTTGTAGCAACAAAGACTGCCTCTCCTGCCGTCCCTGAAGAAGTAAACCATCCTGAGTTCTACAGTTGCAATAAAATGACTTCTGCCGACAGTATTCGAGCTTGCACAAGAAGACTGAATCTCAGCCCACAGCCTAGGCAGACATGCCGATGGGCTAAGCCATGCCCAGACATCTGGTCCACAAAAACAGTAAAATAATAAATGTCTGTTTTAAGGCACAAATTTGTGGAAATTGTGCCATATAAGAAACTAACACACAATGGAATGCGAATTGAGAGCATTAGATGAGTGTGGCACTGAGCTGAGGAGACTTCAGAAGATACTCAACAGAATGCTTGTTGAAATTATTTTCTTTCTATCAATGAAGAATTTCTTTGTTTCATCTTTAAGGATAAAGAAGTTGAAGCTCAAAAATTAAGTAGTTTGCCCAAAGCGAAATAGTACCTGTTGGAGCCACTGTAGTCTACAGACAGTTGAGATTATCTCTTCTTATGGATGCATGAATTAATGCGGGACAGGTGGGTTTTGATTAGTCACTGTTACATGGTAAATATTATAGCATGGTGATAAAAAGAATTATGATAAAATACCATTCTTTGGAATAGGAATACACAGTTTTTGGAGTTTAGTAGATCTAATCTCTTACTGCCCAAATGTTGGTGTCCCCTCCGAAAATTCATGTTGAAATCTGATCCCCAGTAAAACAGCATTTGGAGGCGGGGTCTTTGTGAGTTAATTAGGTCACAAGGGTGGAGGCCTTATGAATGGGATTAGTCTTTTTTTTTTTTTTTTTTGTGGGAGACGGAGTCTCACTCTGTCACCAGGCTGTAGTGTACTGATGTGATCTCTCGGCTCACTGCAACCTCCACCTCCTGGGTTCAAACGATTCTTCAACCTTCTGAATAGCTGAGACTATAGTTACGTGCCACCATGCCCAGCTAATTTTTGTATTTTTAGTAGAGATGGGGTTTCACCATGTTGGCCAGGATGGCCTTGGTCTCATGACCTCGTGATCTACCTGCTTCAGCCTCTCAAAGTGCTGGGATTACAGGTGTGAGCCAACACACCTAGCCTAGTCCTATTTTAAGAAGTGACCAGAGAACTACCTCATTCTCTTCACTATATGATGCTATAACAAGAAACTAGCCGTCTGCAACTTGGCACAGGGCCTTCACCCACACTCGACCATGCTAGCACCCTGATCTTAGACTTCCAGCCCCCAAAACTATGAGAAATAAATTTATATTGTTTACAGTCACCCAATCTATGGTAATTTGTTACAGCAACTTTACCTGACTAAAACAGTGTCTAACATGTGGTCTTCAAAATAAAGAGGAAATAAATACCCACCATGGTTGGTATTATGGAAAGCGAACCTGTTTAATTATTGAGGCCAACATTTTTTTATCTTCACTATTCTCCCCCATTACGAGTTTGTGCACTCTTTCTCAGGAAGAAATGCTCGTTAGAGTCTGTGTGAACACTTACTAGTCTATAATTGGGAATGAACACAGCAAGAATTTTAGGAAACTCAGAATCTCCTGTAAGACTTAAATAGAATTTATAAAATCCAATATGTCAGAATGTGTTACCAGATATATCTACAAGGCAAAAACAATTTCCAGTGTGATATGCCGTTCAGTTTTATAAAAAGGAAAGCCCATCTAGAAGGCAACTTCAGTCAACCATGAGCATGGAGAAGCAGCTGTCTGCTGTGTCACTTGTCCCGTTCTCATCCTGGATTTGGCAAGTAGAGGTGAGATCTGAAGTAGTCTGTCATCTGATGCCTTGGCTGTAATGGTAACAGAACTGACGGAATAACCTTAGAACTGACAATGATCTGCTGAAAGTTACAGTCTACTGACATCTGTAGTTCCGTTTAAAGAACTGTTAGGAGCACTGAGAAAACTTTTGTTCTTTCTAATTAAATAATAGGTCAGTGTGACCTTTGTTGCCTTCTAGTTTCTGTACATCAAGCTACTGTTGCAGATATCAAGTTTTTGCTTTTAGACCTCTGAATTAACTTGTAAGGTACTTTTTTCTTTCTTTCTTTTTTTTTTTTTTTTTTGTTTAATAAAATCACCTTTTCTGACTTTCTTATACTTTAGAGTTTGGAAAGGAGACAGGTACAGAAGATATGAGTCAAGTTCATGAGAAAATCACCGTCTTTATTTTCTTAATTTTCCTGATTAAAACTCCTGATTTTAATATTGACTAAAATGCAAGTAAAATCAGAAATATATTTCGAATAATTTTTACTTAAAATAATTTCCACTTCTAATAATCAACTTAAAAATGACTATCAGCTTTGTGCCATTTACATTTTGAGATGCTGAGAAGAGCAGAAATTCAGTATAATAACCAGTCTGTGTCTTTAAGAAATTGACAATGGACTTGAAGAATATACTGAAAAAGCATAATTAATTCCTCATAAAATTTTAAGATACAAGGGAAACTGAACATAAAAGTGATAGGATATAAGAGGAAAACTTTATCCACACAACAGACATGTAGGTTCAAATCTGTGTCTGCCACTAACCAGCTAGTTGGCAACCAACAAACTACAGCCACTCCTAATGTTGTTTACCTGGTGTTTAAATATGAGAGCTGGAAAACATCATCTTAAACTGTCCTTAAAAATTATACTGCCTCAATTTCTGAATAGTTAGTTAGAACAAATAGGCTCATATTTACATCAAAAGTTTGTCTGCAATCAACTTGATTTCATTCTTATGCAATATTTTTTTTACTTAGAAGAGAAAATAGTCTCTAGTGAAGATTCAAATCGTTGCCATTTGCTTAATAATTACTATGTGCAAGACATTTTCCATTAAACTTTTCAATGAATAATTAACAATATTACAGAATGGCTATTATCACATTCACCTTACATATAAGAAACTGAGCTCCAAAAGGATCAAGGACTTGCTTAAGGCTTCATAGCTAATAAGTGAAGAGCTGGAATTTGGACAAGGCTCCATATTACAGTAGATTTCTTGTCCATTTGTGCATTTAAAACAATCTCATCTAAACTATTTTATATAAGAAGCAGAAATTAAAAGAAAAACATGTATAGAACAGATGTACTTAATTTCAGAGACATTTAAAGATCCAGCATTTTATTTTTCATTTGGGCAGGTTAAATATTTTCATCAGCTTACTTCATAAGGAATTTGAGCTCTTGAAACTGCAAAATTGATGTAGGCTTTACAGTCTTAGTTCTAAAAATCTATGTCTTTCTAGACTGAAATAAGGTCAGCCAAATGTGAAGATTTTAACACTTTTAGAAAATGGATTCGTTTTATATAGTTTTGTTGGCGATGGGGAGAATGATTTTCCATTCCCTACAGTTATTTCTTCTTTATTGTTCTTTATTTAAGGATATATTGACATTGAATAAGTCCCCTCTGCTATTAATTGAATAGTTTGTAACTACTTAAAGAAAAATACACTATAAGAACTGTTGACTGCAGATGGGAAAGAAGTGGGGGGGAAAGAAAGGCGGTGTGTGTGCATTCAAGGTAATACAAACAACACTCACATTTTGTGAAGAATGCTATGCGAGGCACAGGGAAAATGTCAAATCTCTACAGACTGTGTGGTCAGTCAAAGAATTCTTCCACATCATTTAGCAGGTGAGATGCTACCCTTTCATCAAGTATCTTACAAGACTCTTGTTATACAATGGAGAGGTGTTTATGGTAGGATATGCACTTAACAGCAATACACAGAGCGTGTACCTGTTACTTTTTTCCATTTCATAATGTGTGAAACAAATGTATAAACTATTTGTCATAAGAATTCTGATATATCAATTCAGTTGACATTGGAGTTTTAATAATCTTTTGTTAATGCTCACTCAATATACAATTTCTAAGAACTCTCCAAAATTAAAAATTAAAATGACACATTAAATAGCATGCTAATGGTAAATCAGCATTTGAATACTACTTTAACATGCCATTTCAAAAGGCTTCTGAAGTGCTATACTTAACAACCACTAGAGGACATTTGTTAAAGATTGAAAACAGTGCTATTAACTAACATATATTTTATATTGATTTTAATGAGTTGTCTCTATTTCTTCCCATCTCTCACTTCTCTTTCTTATCTCTTTCTAGAAAGCTGCTGTAATTCTTAGCCAATGTACATATCCTTATACTCCTATAATGTTAAAATGATCATACAATTTTGAGAAATCAAAACTGTGACTTGATAAGAGTAATTCTCCCGAGAATTTTTGTGACATAAATGTGCTGAGTCTTCCTTGCAAATATACCTGTGTTTTAGTCATTATGCTGAACTTTATATTAGTTACTAGATATTTTTGCCTCTCATTCTTGTTTCTCCTATGAATTAATTTATTATTTAAAAATAGCTTAAGAATGAACATTCTCTGCTTTCTTGGGCCCAATATGCTCCTTCATAGTTCCACTGGGCATACAACAATTATTTTTATTTTCCAGAAAAAAACTGAGACTGCTATTAGCTCCTCCTCCCTTAAAAATGCATCTATAAAATGTCCAAGTGTGGAAAGGAATACCAGTGTGTCCCATACCTGTGGTTGTATAATTATCCCCAGTGTAAATTGCTGAGCAATTGGCCATTTCTTACCAACAAAGTCATTTTGTATATAGAATAGATAAAATAGGGATTCATTCTTTCACAAATATTTCGAAAATATCTACTACATTGCAAGGCAAAATGTTCACACTCAAAGTCCACCTACTGATGAATTCTAATAGAAATGAAACCATACGTATTACCTTTAATGTAATGTGATAGAATTGCATATGAGGCTAAGCACTAAAACCAAATCCAATACGATTCTGCTAGTAGTTCCTTGTTGGGAAGTATCAGGAAGAGCCATTTCCTCTTTGAGGGAGTTCTCAGTTCTTCATCTGCAAACTCAGTAGCTGGACTAGAAAATACACGTGAAGGCAGCCACCTCTACACTTTTTCTGTCTCCATGACTCCTGTCTTCTATTCTGCTTTCAAGTCAATCATTGCAGAGAGCAAATCTCTTTTCTGAGTATTATAAATTATATTTTGATCTGAAAGCAACTCCTTCTGGAAAATGCTTATTTCTATGTGTGAGCATCAAGACCTCATTTTTGATGCTTAATTAATGTTTAAGGCATGTTTTCTTGTGAGGTTAAGAACAGATGCTGGACAATAAATTTCATTTCAGAGTTGAGAATATCGGAAGTAAGCAAACAGTTACTACATGACCCTCCGCACTACCAAAGGGAAGAACTAAGAACAGGAGCAGCAATAATAATAATAATAATGGCTAATACGTATAAATCCCTACCTTGAACCAGCCATGGTGCTAAGCACTTTGCATTTATTATCTAATGTAATCTTCATGACAAATCTATGAAGTAAGCATTATTATTCCTATTATGAGTGGCAAAAATGAGATTCAGAAAGCTTAAGCAATCATCTCAAATATACCCATTTAGTAAACGTGGCATTTGCTTTGTCTTTAAACCCAAAGGGCCATCTCTTTTCATTATATCATATCATTTATAATAAAGAATAATGCTACACTTCATAATATGGTTACCACAAACAATCCCTGTGCATGCATAGTCTGTTGTTGTAAACTAAAAAGTGACGTTGTGAATAATTCTTTGAATTATTACAATTTTAAGCATTCTATATGATATTTAAGCAGGGATAAATTGTGATATAAATCACAATAATATACTGATATTACACTGCTTTCTCATGCGACATTTAAAATATAGATTTTAGGTACTATCTATAGTGTTAGTATCTGAACACTAAGTAAATTAATTTATTCAGCTAGTGTTTTTTTTCTCTTTTTCTGTTTTCTTTTTTCTTTCTTTTTTTTTTTTTGAGACGGAGTCTTGCTCTGTCATCCAGGCTGGAGTGCAGTGGCACGATCTCGGCTCACTGCAAGCTCCGCCTCCCAGGTTCGTGCCATTCTCCTGCCTCAGCTTCCCAAGTAGCTGGGATTACAGGCGCCCGCCACCACACCTGGTCAATTATATTTATTTATTTATTTATTTGTGTGTGTGTGTGTGTGTGTGTGTGTGTGTTTAGTAGAGACGGGGTTTCACCATGTTAGGCAGGATGGTCTCGATCTCCTGACCTTGTGATCTGCCCACCTCGGCCTCCCAAACTGCTGGGATTACAGGTGGGAGCCACCGCACCTGGCCTTTTTTTTTTTTTTCAAATAAAATAATTGGTTGTCATTTTGGAATAATTATTTATAGGTGGACCATCAACACATTCCCAATTGATTCAAGTTTCCAAGACTGCCAGAGAAGCAGCAGAGAATCACTGAATCTTGGAGGGGGAAATACAAACAGGGGCCGCTGTAAGTATTACAACTAGTCTCTGGGAACACGAGTGTATACACACATGCATCATTGTGTGTACAGACAAGTGCGTGCACACAATGGCACGAGAAGACCGTGAAATAAAATGAAACCAACATTGACTTAGAATAAGCCTTTCAAAAGAACAGCAAGATGGAAGCTTAAAATTAAAACTGATAAATAAAAGGATGAGAACTTTTATGCGCATCTGAATTTATACATTGAGATTCAAATCTTGTACATATTTTAAAATGATATTTAGAGCAAATTATATTTTTTTCCATTTTTCACACTTTTGGCTAATGATTTATTTTATTTTATAATGTTAAAAACACATGAGATTTACTGTCTTAACAAATTTGTAAGTGTTCACTGCACTATTTCTGACTGTAAGTACAATGGTGTATAGCACATTCCTAAAATTTATTCGTCTGCTCAACTTCATGCCCATTAATAGTAATTAATTCTACATTTCCTCTTCCTTCCCAGCCCCTGGCACCCACCGCTCAACTCTAATCATATTTCTGAGATGTAGTATTACGGATAATCTTTTTTATACTTTTCTGCATTAATAATCAACAACTTTATTATTAATATTCAAATATTACTATAATCACTGAAAGACAGATACTGTATGATTCAACTTATATAAGGCATCTAAAATAGTCACAAGCTAGTGAGAATTAATCTAACAAATGGTAGTTTAGTTAACCAAACCACCCACTATTTCTTCAATTAAAAAGCAAGCATGGGAATAGTAGTGTATACTTAATTTTGTAAGGTGAACCCATTGTACAATTGGAGATAAGATCACAGTCAAGAGTATCTTTTTATTTGCAAAAACAAAAACAAATCAGAATTCTCATATAACCCCCTCCCCAGTTTTGTGCTCAAGACTCTTACTAAGTAACTGGATTATCTGTGACAGACTGAGGTTGCCTAGAATTATCCAAATAGCTCTTTGAGGTGGTCAGTCCAATTTAAATGCAATAAAACATCCTCCAAACCAATTTAATGGCATCAACCACTAAAGCAATTGTTTGAACTTTCAATAGAACATATTTTCACACTGTGTATTATGCCCGTCTAGGCGCAACTCCAGATAAGCATGATTAAGATGACACAGTGACTTCATTCTCAAAATCGGAAGAACATTCACATGTATCATTCAAATTCTTCCGACAACCCTATAAGGCAAGGGAGAATAGGATGTGTGGCATTTTATGTGAATTGGAAAGGTTTGGCTGGGATTGCTGAGCACATCACCATGGAATGGTATTGTGTGGTGTCCCATGGTCAATGAAGGTGTTACTAAAAGTGCAAAAAGATGCACAATCCCAGGCCTGCATCATTTACTTCACTAGTAGGAAAATAGCCCTTTGAGGGCCGGGAATAGTGGCTCATGCCTGTAATCCCAGCACTTTGGGAGGCTGAGGCCAGCAGATCATGAAGTCAGAAGTTCAAGACCAGCCTGTCCAACATGGTGAAACCCTGTCCCTACTAAAAATACAAAAATTAGCTGGGCGTGGTGGTATGCACCTGTAGTCCCAGCTACTTGGGAGGCTCAGGCAGGAGAATCGCTTGAACCCGGGAGGCAGAGGTTGCAGTGAGCTGAGATCGTGCCACTGCACTCTACCCTGGGTGACAGAGCGAGACGCCAGCCTGGATGACAGAGCGAGACTCCATCTCAAAAAACAAAAATAAAACAAAAAAACAAATAAGAGCCCTTTGAGGTGGAAGCTAATAAGTGGGGCAAAGCTATTTTATTGATTTGTCTGCTCTGTTTTAGAGAAAATCAGCTATTTTCTCTTTATGCTATTTATGAAGGTTAATGCTTCTTAAATGTGAAGAGAGTGTGTGAAAACAATATAAATTTGTAGTCTGTTAGCAAAGTATATTCTATAATAGAATAGAATATAATGTAATATACTCAATAGAACATACTATATCTATAATAGAATATTAGAGA
This sequence comes from Theropithecus gelada, assembly GCF_003255815.1. NCBI lineage: Eukaryota > Metazoa > Chordata > Mammalia > Primates > Cercopithecidae > Theropithecus > Theropithecus gelada. The sequence continues at coordinate 171,417,733 of NC_037670.1, read as the reverse complement.
ATACACTTTGCTAACAGACTACAAAATTTATATTATTTTGAATGTCTATTTTTTTTTTAGCAAAAGTGAAATGCAAAGGAACAGCTATATAAATAAACCCCAGCCAAACTATATGGTAGATCTAATCAATCTCTTCTTGATCCCAAACTTAAATTCACAATAAGGAAAATGTCCAATTAACCAAAGGAGATTATAGATTCAAATTGATCCTGGTTGAAAAGATGATACACTTAATGGCAAAATAAAAACTAATGTGTAATTAATAACAATAAAACTACTTAGATTAAAAATATTTAGAAGAAATGTTGCATATTTCTCCACAAATCACAGACAAAAGATATGAAAATTCAGGAGGTCATTTTCTTTTGCAATATTTATGCTGGTGAGGTGACATAATATTTTCTTCTGCAATACATACATAGGAGATCTATATATGTAGGCATACTTTAACACTATAAATATTGTCCTTATCAATATGAAGTCTATGGAAATCTCAGCATGCAGTACATGCTTTCTGCAAATAACAGACACTGCTACATAAATCAAATGAATGTTCAGTCAATTCTTACAATGTGTCAATTTTTCTTTCATAGTTCCTAGGAACACAATGAGCTGATTTCTAGGTGACACTTCCACACCATCTATACCAGCAGTTCTTACCCAGGGGCAGTTTGGCCCCTATGAGACTTTTGGGTCAATTTTGGTTGTCACAACTGAGGGAAATATGAGGTACCCCTAGTATTTAATGGGTAGAAACCAGGGATGTTGCTAAAGGTTCCAGTGTACGGGACAACTCTTTCCTCCAAAGCCAAGAATTATAGAGCCAAAAATATCAACAATGTCAAGGATGACAAACTTTAATCCCTACTGACAAAACTTTATCTTTACTGAAAGTCAAAAATATAATTTGTTTTAAAACATTTATGTACTCTTTTATTTTAGAAAGAAGATACAAGAAGAAAAAATAGAAGATTAAAGAGAAAGAGTGGCATAATTTTTTTTTTAAATAGAAGAAATGAGGTGATCTAGAGTCATTATGGAAGGTCATGTGATGGATGAGGCAGGCTCTACTCTCAGGCTCAACTGTTCCTGGGCAAGTCCAGGCTAGGTCCACAGTGTTGGTTGACAAAGGAGGAAACACATTGCATTCTCTTGTCATTTTATGATCTCGACTTCAAATGACTTGTTTTACAGCATGATCTTAAATAAATTTGTAGCATATTTTAACTTAGACACTGTTGAAAAAAATCATCTTGGCCAGGTGCAGTGGCTCACCCCTGTAATCCCAGCACTTTGGGGGTCCAAGGTAGGAGAATTGCATAAACCCAGGAGTATAAAACCAACATTGGGAAAACAAACAAACAAACCAAACACAAACAAACAAACAAACAAAAAAACCCGTCTCTACAAAAATATAAATTAAAAAAATTGGCCAGGGATGGTGGTGTGTACCTGTAGTCCCAGTTGCTCTAGAGGCTGGGGCAGGAGGATTGCTTAAGCCCAGAAAGTCGAGGCTACAATGAGTTATGATCACACCACTACACTGCAACCTGGGTGACAGAGTGAGAATGTCTCCAAAACAAATAAACAAACAAATGAGCAAACAAAACTCATCCAGAGAATGAATTGAAACCACTTGCCCCACTGTATTACTCAGATAGGCTTCTGGGACCCTCACTGGATAGGTTTTGTTGCAAAAATTACTAAACTTGCTTTTTGTTCGTTAACTTTGGCGTTAGTAAGTATATGTTATTTTGGTCAACAAAAAACATACCTGTAATAGATGGACACAACATGTTGAAATTTGGAGTAGAGATTAATGAGCAAGGCGGTTAAACCAATCATGTTCAGGGTCCAACTCAAATCAAAGTGAGCTCAGCCATATTTCCTCCCTGTCCTTTGCAATATAGAAAAACCTTGTAAAAGGATTGGGGGAAATAATTATATTTTCTATAGAAATGCAATGCTGTGGGAAAGAGGGTTTTTTTCCCCTTAATAAAACATTTGCACTTCAAAGTTTAGGAAGCTACTTGTCCATTTTCTAGTTTATATTTATGATACACAAATACGGCCAACATAGCAAGTTTAAGCGAGCACATACAGCTAAATAGAAGGACGAAATATTTTTTTAACAGGGAAGAAAAACAGGGAAGTTTTTCTTCTCTGTTCTGATAACAGGGAAGAAAAAATTTTATATGGGATTTTACATGTTGTTGATTTGGCTAAAGTTAGTAATTAATGCAATCTATATGGTGAAATTAAAATCGGACTGTTGAGAACACTTGCACACAGGAAGGGGAACATCATACACCTGGGCCTGTTGTGGGGTGGGGGGAGGGGGAAGGGATAGCATTAGGAGTTATACCTAATGTAAATGACGAGTTAATGGGTGCAGCACACCAACATGGCACAAGTATACATATGTAACAAACCTGCACGTTGTGTACGTGTACCCTAGAACTTAAAGTATAATAAAAAAGAAAAAATAAAAATAAAATAAAATAAAATAGGATTGTTAAATCAAATTTACACAAAGCAAACGTCTTATGTAGGTCCGAAGATTATTAATAATTTTAGAGAACAAAACATTAAGAGCTTGTGGTGTAAGGCCTAACAGTAAGGCCCAGTTTATGTGTGCTTTGACATCTGGGAAAAGCCTGGAGGGTCTCCAGTGGCCTCACTGCAAGTTCCCCTCCCAACTTCGCTCCTGTGGATAAGTCCTGCAATAAAAAGATGCTGCTTCTCTCGGGGATCAAACATATTCCGCTTCTCCTTGAGTATTGGGTCTCCATTCCCTGCTACCCCACACCCACAGAATTAACCAAACAAGCCAATCACATCCTCTGTGGGAGCCAGGGGGAAGAACACTCTCTTGATACTACAAGTCCTGCCTCCTGCCGTGTCTGATTGTTCACTGTGTTCCCAAGGACAACCCCCATGTCCCCTGCAAGACGTGAGATGCCTTTCTCTCAAAGGCTATCTGGAAATATGACTAATAAACTGCTGTTGGTCTCAGTTGCTCTACATCAGGTGTCAGGTGTTCATTCATGCCCATCACCCCAGGAGAGGAAACCCCCCACCCTTACCCATGGGATAAAGGGGAGGTAAGTAAAACAGAGGGACAAGCAAAGCAAGGCGGGATCTGATACACACTGCATAGTTCCTCAGGCTTTTTCTTCTTGCATCAGACATGTGCTCTCTGGCCCAGAGTAATAGGGACAGTCTTTAATAAGCTATGCAGTTTATTGCCTCACACAAGAGCATTTACGTTATGAAACATCTCCATTTCATTCCTCCATGGTCATCTAGCTGATAAGTGATTTTCCAGAGAGCCATGATCATATAGCTAAAGTTGCTAAGTGTTTACCATAAGAGACCTAACACAGGGACATCTTGCTAAAAACATTCCATAAATAAGGACTTTTTTCCTAGGAAAGATTATTATTTGGGGGTGCTTGAGGGTAGAGTGTTCAAATGTTTACCAAATGATTGTTACAGGTTGAATGCTTTCTTTAATCCTTCAGATTATTCCCCCATTAATTGGTAATAAAAGAGAATACTGACAGTTTCTTTAACTCCTCCAGTCCAGCCAAACAAGCATGGAAGGTGAAAAACTAATAGGACAGTATTTTGAGCATGTGGGAAAAAATATATATGCTTCATTTAGAAGCATAGAAAATATAAAAAACTAAATTTGAAAATCTTGATTACTTCTTTTCAAGTCTAACTATAAAAGATCTGATACTATTCTAATAGGAATAAAAATATTTAATCTCTGAAAATCACTGATTTCTAATTCAAGTAATTTAAATTGCTTGAGATTTTAAAAGTGAGCATACTAAATAATTATTTTATTATGTTGTTACTTTTAATTCATGAGGACAATTACTGCCATCTTAAATATTTGCTCTTCTCTCCCTAGCTAAGCTAATTGAAATAGGTGATAATTAAAACTAACAACACAAGAATAAAAGCTAATAAAAGAATCACTTATATATCTTTGCAGTGTTTTAAATTTTATTACTTTCCTCATATTAAATGGATTATAAGTGCAATGTTGATGGACTCTATAACTGTAACTTAGGCTTTAGTACTCTCTGTAATCATCTATCAAAAATAAGAATTAACATATATATCAAAGGTAGTTAAAATATCTCCGGGGGTAAAACTACCTGAGAAAATACACTAACTGATATTGATAAACTTTCTGCACCAAAATGCAATTAAAGCTTGAGTTGTGTTTATTTACAAGCTGTTCTTCAATGAATCCAATATGAAGAAGATTCGTCATTTAAATTTTCCTGCTGGACATGTGGAATGCACAGTACTACTGAGGTATTTTTCTTACTGGATATCTCCTATATATTCTTATGGTGATAATCAATGGGCCAGAGCATTGCTATGGTCATTAGAATTCACAAAATTATATTTTCTGGGGGCCATCATTAAGATTATAAAAAGCCCTTGTGGGTGAAGAAGAAACAAAGAAGAATGAACCAGAGGAGAAGAGTATCAAATGTCAGAGAGGAAGCTCTGCGCTAGATTGTTATGCAGGATTTCTAGGTCTGCGATTAATTCACTTAGCACGTCACGTAACTCTGTGGATTTTGGTTTCCTCATTAGTAAAATAACGGATTGGGCTGGATGCTCTCTTGGGAACTTTTCAGCTTTGAAGTTCTCCTAGAGTACACACATGGCTCCTCTTTGTAGTAATCAAAATATCTTATTTATAAACCACAGTGAAATATAGTTCTTTTCCATTACCTTATCCTTCTCTTTAACCAGGCACCAAAATGTGTGTATATATACTTCGGTTTTAATATGTTTACATTTCTTGGGAAATTATTTTATGAAAAACTTGGGACTGATGTGTATAATAAAAGTTATACCCTCCATTATTCTAGAAAGTATACTGTTATTCATATTTCAGAGTGACAGACATAGGTCTAATTGCATATTACTCTCTGCCAGAAATTTTAATTTGCTTTTAAATCGACATTCTTGATTTTATATGTCAGTTTAACTTTGAAAGGTCTTGAAAGTAAATTTAAATTTAGATTTTACAGTAATATGATGTGACTCCAACTCTGTATCAGTGACATATTAAATAGTTCTCCAGAATACAAGCTAGCTGCCAATTGTAACTGTCTTGTTCCTAAATATAAAGGTAGGCTCACCATGTTCTCTCATTAAACAGAGTCAATTGTAAGTTTCTTCCAAGTAAACAAATTACATTAGAAAAAAACAATTAAATACTGATAGCATGTTTCCCCATAGAATAAAAAATGAGAACCTATATTTCCATGCTTTAAATTTGTTCATTTCAAATGTCACCCTCAAATGGTAATCCAGGAATGAGATCCACTGAGTATCTGATCCACTAGCTATCTACCTCAGTCAACCCCTGCCAGAAAGGCTTATACCCACATTACGTACAAATGTCTATCGTGTGCACCTTCATTGTTAGCCTTATCCCTACAATAATATTTACATGTACAGATCAAGAAGTCATTATCTCAAACTGACAATGAATGACAATCTACAGAAATCCACATAATCTCAAACTGACGCTGAATGACAATCCACAGAAATAGTCTATTACAAAGCACTCCAATTCTAGTTTGAAACACAAACTATTCTTAAAAGCACTAAAAATACTACATGTGCTCAAATCTAAGTTCCAGATCTCCTAATGGCAAGAACATTTCTGGTTACAACATACAATATTTTTAAAAATCTAATAACATGAAAACTTAGAACACAGCATATCCCAAATATGTCATATAGTACATGACAATTTTAATTACCTCTTTAATTACCAGTTTATTTTGTATTACTTGGCAGCGATATCTATTAAATCTATTTTTACGTTAAATTACTTTTATATTGACATTAATCTGGATCTTGAATTTTTTTTCCTCTGATGATAAGCAATCCATATACATAACCCATGAAGCAACCTCAAAATTATGGTTTAAAATAATACACAGAAATAATAATACAAGTTATACAAATACTTAAATTAGAAAAAAACCACTGACTTATTTGCTTTATATAGCTCTGTTTGAACATCTATTATTATATTTAGTTTGGCAATTATTTCAATATTTTGTAGGCCCCCTGGAGCATTATTCAATATGGAGCAATAGAATCATATCCTGTTCCACCAATAAAATAATCTATACAGCCTCAAATAGAAAACAGTTTTCACTGGGGGAATAAATTATGTCTGTATCATTTATATTTGATGTCAGTTCACTTCAGCAAACATTTATTGTGTACAACGAGCCTACCATTTAAGGGGATGCCAGTGATGAATAAGGTGACACTTGCTGTCTCCTCCTCCCACTATCTTACAGTTGACTTTATTTTGAATTATTTTGTTAAATATTCCATTGGAAATATTCATGTAATATTATGGTATATGATATCTGATAAACATTCTTATGAAAATAAACATGTGACTCACTGTGGAAATTCAGAGAATTCTTATTAAAGATTGCCTCTCAACTGAATCTTGAAAGATAAAAAAGATTGGTCAGGTAAGGAGGACAGAGAGGGTATTTTGGTTAGAGAAAGTATCTCGAATGAGTGCGTGTTAAACAAGCAGGTCACTCATGTATGACGAAAGATAGCTTGTATTCATATTTAGATCATAAAACACAACATGACAGGATTTAAGACTACAGAGGTAGTCGGTGGGTGGGGAGAAATTAAATTTCAAACAAACAGCTTGGACTTTATAGGCAATGTAGCATCATTAACATGTAGTCAGCCCAGATGTAATACGGTCAGATTTGAACTTGATTTAAAATTAGCAAAATGCTTTAAAAATAGTATAATTCAATGTTTTTAATCTTATTAATATTAATAAGATTAACAAATCTGTCATAAATATATTGATCCTCTAAGCAATGTAATAATTTATATATTTATCTATATACACTGAAATGAGACTCACGTTGCTAGCTAAAAACTCCAAATATGAAATAAATTATGTTCTTACCTCTGTGTCTCTGTGTCTTTGAAAATGTTAGTTCTTGTCTTGAATGCTCCTTTATACCTAATTTCTGTTGCTTCTTAGTGAAATCTTATTTCATTAATCAACATAGGTGAGGCTTCCCTCTCTGTCATAGCGCTTATCATAGAGGGTTTAAACTATTTACTTATTCATTTATTTTGCCAAAAATTAGTCTCCTTGAGCGCAGGGTTTATGCTTCAGGTTGTTTCTAAATGCCTGAATGCAATACGTGTTCACTGAATAAATTGAAGAGATTATAAAACCAAAATATAAGTGTCTGGGACGTTTCTATATGATACAAAATTAAACATCTAATTTAAGTAGGAACACACAGGTTGACTTCCAAAACTGATGTTTAATTTTTTGCTCACTTAAACTGATGTAAACATAAATTCATAATGATTTTAATGAATCATTTATATATATATATACAATATTGTGTTGAATAGTGTTTCTGAAAGTCCATGTCCACTCAAAACCTCAAAGCATGGCCTTATTTCAAAATTCGGTCATTGTGGATTGTTAAGATAAGGTCATCCTGGTTTCGGGTAGATCCTAATTCCAATAACCGATGTCCTTAGAAGAAGACTATGTGAAGACATAGAGACACAGACAAAAGTGAAGAAGTTCATGTGAACGTGAACCCAAAGGCAGAGATTGAAATGAGGCAGGAACGAGCCAAAGAATGCTAAGGACTTCTGGCCACCACCAGGAGATGGGTGAGGGACATGGAATGTTTCTCTCTCCAAGCTTCTAGAAGGAACTACCCTTGCTAACACCTTGACTTCAGACTGTGCCCTCTAGAACCATAATAGAATACCTTTCTATTGTCTTAAACTTGTCTTAAGATTGCAGAACTATTTTACAGAGACCCCAGGAAACTAACACATCTGCACTTGGCAGCATCTCTTGCCTAAGCAGAATGAGAGTGAGGGGAGTTAGTGTGTGTCCTGAGAAGAGGGTATTCTCACTAGAGATGCAGATGTGCCATCAATCAAACACTGTCTTTTATTTATTTGTATTTAACTTCTCCTGATATGTTTTCCTTTTTTCTCAGGCAGCAACATAATTTTCCATTATGATTTGCACTCAGTGACATACAGTTTCTATTATTTATTCATCCAAATTAAAAGCCTATATAAAAATTACTTTCGTTGCGTGTATGTTGGTTTCCCAAGGTGCCGTCCTTACTTTTAAGAGGACTCTGGCTAAAAGCTAATTAAGTATTTGCCATCAAAAATGCTCAGTGCTTTCATCAATGCACTGGGTTTGGCTTTTTAAAATGAATGTTTGAGTAATGCAGCCATAAATGATGTTTTGAAATTATTAATCTGAGACCTCTTCCTTTTGCTTTATGAAGTCCCACTGGTCTCGCGTAAGAAGATCAGCGTCTGTGCTGTGGGAGGAAGCTCACTGAATCGAAAGGCATGGGACATATTGCTAAGTTTTAAAAATAACTTAATGCACTTATTTCAACTAAACTTGGGGGAAAACCAAACGTAGAGGAAGCAGAATGTTTCAAAATGAGCTTAGATTTACTAAAATTGGAATTCATATTATATTCAAGACAAGTCAGGAAATAGGAACAATAGAAGCCCTAAAGGCTTCAAAGCAGTGGCCTGGAACGAAACTCTCCACCTGGAATAGAGTCAGCGTCTTATTTCAACCTTGAGAAGTACCTCATTGCTCAGATGACAAAGTGATCATGGAGGAACTGCACAGAGGAAAGATGGCAAACACAAGGGGAGTTACACCAGACTCACGGTCAAACAGAAACAGTGCTCACATTATGATTTCTCTCTCTCTCTAGTTTTCTGGCAAACTTCGCAGTGAAAGAAGTCCCATTCTCTCACTTGCAGGTTTAAGACAGATCCCAGGTACACCCTCTCAGGAGTTTCCAGACAGATTAGAGAATTCATCTCTCTTCCCCAGGCAGGATCAAAATGATGTTTCTCCTTGCTGAGACCCTAGAGTACGCAGCACTGCTATTCTCTAGGAGGGCAAAATGGGGGGGCTGTGTCTAATCTACATTTCCCAACTCAAAGTTCTATGATTCCTTTTGTCATTGAAAAATCAAAAGAAAGCTCTTGAGACAACAGTTCACTAAGCTCAGGAACACGGAGTATCATCTTCTAAGGGCTCTTTCTAGTTTGAACTCTAGTATAGAAAATTTACATCAAGTAACTTTTGGAAAGTGTTTCGTAACGAATATGTTTAACATATATATATTTTAAAATATAAACACGTATATTTTTCTTGGAAAAGAGATCAATGTAATTTGCATTCTTCGCAAATAATAAATGGAAAACCATCTTATCTGGACATTTGGTGTATGCTCTGGTATGAACGCATCCTTCAGAGTTCAATGTTTGGAAACTTAACCCCCAATGCAACAGTGTGGAGAGGTGGGACTTTTAAGACATGAATAGGTCATGAGGGCCCAGTTTTCTATTATGACATGATGCAAAAAGAAGGCCCTCGCCAGATGCCTGTCCCTTGACCTTGAGCTCCCCAGCCTCCGGAACTGTAAGAAATTGACCTGTGTTCATTCTAGATTACCCAGTCTCAGATATTCTGTTATAGTAACACAAAACAGACTAAAACTGTTTGGTTAGTAAGATGACTGATCATTACATTATTGACAGTAAAGACAGTTTTCAGGATAATTAAATTTGTATTTTTCAAACTAAGAAAAAAAAATAGAGACTGACACTTAACTTTTATAGGTCCTTCATGTTATAAAAAGACATGAAAAAATAGATGCTTTGTCTCCTCTAAGCTGCACTGTCCAATGTTAGCCAGTAGTCACATTATTTAAATCTGAATTCAAATGAATTAAAAATTAAATGAAATTAAAATTTTAGTTCCACAGTTGTCTTAGCTACATTTCACATGCTAATAGGCACATGTGGTTAGTGGTTAGAGCACACTGACAACATCTACATCTTTGTAGAAAGTTCTATCAGGGAACATTGCTCAGGCCTATTTTTGTCTTTTCTTTTCTAAAATATATTGACTCTTGTATTAGTTTCATGTTGTTGCTATAACAGATTATCCCAAACTTAGTGACTTAAAATAACAGAAATTTGTTGTTTCACAACTTTGGAGGTCAGAAGTTCCAAAGCGTGTCACTGAATGAAATCGATGTGTTGGCAAGATCACATTCCCTCCAGAGAAAATCTGCCCCTTTCCTTTCCCTCTCCTGGTAGCTGCTGGCATTCCTTGGCTTATTGTCACATCACTGCAGTCTCTGGTTCCAAGGTGTTCACATTCCCTCCTTTCCTATCTGTGAAATCTCTCCCTGCCTACCTTTCACAATGATACATATGATTGCACTTAGGGCCCACCTGGCTAATGTAAAATTGTCTTTCCCTGTCATGATTGTTAACTCACATCTGCAAATACTTACATGCTTACAACTTCCAAGAATAAAGGCTTTATGTTATGAGAGGTCATTACCCAACTTACTACATCCAACTGAAATGCTACTTTCTAAATTTTATGTTGCTAAGTTACTTACTCCACTGGTATCCATTGATATAAATGTTAATATAGTTTCCCAAACCTATATGATTTTCCCCCAAAGGGGCTTATACAGTAGAAAAGTCTGTCTTCCTAATTTGCTTTTTATTTTTCCTTCTGTTCTTGTAATTGTCAAAGCCCAGGCTTGATAGAAAAGCCCATGACAGCACAAACTCACAACTTTATAAATCTACTTGTAACAGTGATAGAACATGTGGTCTCAGTTTAAGTCCACACCTGTGGACTCCTAAGTGACCTCATCGACAATGTTTGCTTTAAAATTATTACTGTAAAAAAAGTCACATCAAAAATAAATATGTGTCTAGCAATCGTAATGAGAATGAAGAAGAGCCTGCAAAAACTACTTAAAACAATAAAATAGATTATCAATAGATAGATGATAGATACATAAATAGATAGATAAATGGGAATCCATAGAAATATGAGCAAGATTCTTGAACAAACACTTAAAAAAAGGTATACATATGACAAATAAGAATAACCTGTTTTAAAAATTAGAAACATAACTAAAATGAGATATGACAAACACTCACCAGAATGGCTAAACTTTTAAACAATACTAAATATCTTAATTTGTAAGCATGAGGAACTCTAGTTAATTGTGTTGGAGACTTTGAATTGGTATAACCAATTTAGAAAAATTTGTGTCATTATTGGCCAAAGGTGAACACACATGTATGCTAGTTTGTTATTACCACCCCCAGGTCTATACCCAACAGAAACATTTTTAGTAATTCTTTAGAAATAGCCAACATCTAGAAACAACTCAAACGTTCGTCAACATGAAATAAACAAATGATTGTAGAATATTCACAAGATAGAATCATACTGAGGAAAAGAAACTACTGTCTCTAATATCAGCATGGATAATTCTCAGAAATATGATTTTTAACTAAAGAAGTCAAGTGTAAAATAATGCATATTTTATGATTCCATCTGCATGAAATTTTTTTGAAAAACAAGAACTAATCTATGGTGATACAAATCAGGTGAATTTTTACATTTAAGAGTTGCAGTAACTGGGAGAAGGCCTGATCAGTGGTTGCGGCATCTTGATATGATGTTTTGATTAAACTGTGGATGGTCAGATGGGTGCTCATTTTGCTGGGACTAAAAACAGGACAGTGATAGAGACCTTTGGCACTATACCAGACCACCTGGTTTCCCTTTCAGATCTATCACTCAGGCTATGTGCTTTTGGGTAAATTTTAACTTTTACTATTTTTATTATGATTAACTCTATGAAATTATTTATCCCACTTCATCTCTCAAAGACCATGTCTTTCTCATCTACTGTGGTAATGCTACCATTTAATATGTTTATCATACATGAAAAGTGCTCATTACATAATTGCTAATAAAATAAATTGCACATACACATAGTCTCCATGGAAGATTTTATATATATATATATATATATATATATATGTGTGTGTATGTGTGTGTGTATGTGTATATATATATATGTGTGTGTATATATATCTATGTGTGTGTGTGTGTGTGTATTTATTTACTAAAAGCTAAACATGGCTCTTAACAAAATTTGTGCTGGTCACAATTATATCACATTTTGTTCTGGCCTTCCCGTCATGATGCTCCGCTGAGAGCAAGACTATGTGTGAACATGACACTCTATGAATGACTAGATCACATACGACCAAGGATTCTAATTTATGTTAGACCTCTTTTTGGGCCTCTCCAGAAATGCTAAATTTTCCTTCTAAAGAGCTACATTCTCCTGAAGAACTGAATCTTTTGTCTCTCTACTAATTTTATCTGCTACAATAAAATGGCAACCAAATAAACAGTTTTTGAGAATTTTTAAATGACCTCCATGACCCCTTTTTTGTAGTTTGCACATAACACTATTGCCTATGAATTAATAAGACGGTATTTGGGCACTATTATAGCTGATATTTTGACCAATTTCTGTTACTAACTTTATATAGAGGCGAAAGCTTCATATATTCTTTTATATAAAATACTAAGTGTCTAGTGTGTTTTAGAAAGCTTGTCCAACGGAGGCATTTGAAATTTTCTGCTTAGTGTGAACTCATTTTTGTGGGTTTATAGGAATGAGTAAGAAAGGGGCTAATAAGAGACTTTTTGCAAATCACAGAGGAACCAATCCCTCTCCTAGTTGATACCCAGCCTCTTTGTTCCCCCAGGCAATTGTAACAGCAGGAAGAAAAATTTCCAGGAATGAGGAAAGTATATTTTACTAGGGAAATCATATTTTGAAGCCAATGTTTGCAAATCATGTGTTCATAGATTAAATGTATACTGCCTAGCAGTCTCACAAAGAAACAACAACCACAACTAGAGATAATCTTGAAAGCAGTTCTGTGTTGGTATCGCCTTCACAGAAGCAAATAAGCAAAGATATATCCTCTGAAGAAGAATTCACCATCAACCTTGGTCCAAACAAGTTTCCACAGATAAAATTTTAAAGAAATTGAGGTCGCAGTAAAGAATATGGATAAGAATTCACCATCAACCTTGACCCAAACAAATTTCCACTGATAAAATTTTAAAGAAATTGAGGTCACAGTAAAGAATATGGATAAGCATAAGGATAAGGATAAAAAGGACAGACAGGCCAAGGGGATAAGAAGAAAAAGAGGGAGGTAGGAGAGTAGGAGAAAACAACTACCATTTGCAAAAATTAGCAGAAACAAGTGACAGAAGAATTATAATCCCCCAGATTCATATGTTGGAATCCTTAGATATAAGCATAATGTATTGAAGAAATAACAAGAGAGATTTAAAATATGTTTAAGGGAAAATAACCTCTTTAGATGACCAAATCGATTTGAAAAACTAAATTAAATTTGGTAGAGAAAACGTCATTGACTTTAAAACCCAGTGGTTGGCTTTAGTATAAGAATACGCATAACTGAAGAGAGACACTTAGTGAACTGGAAGGAAGTTCTTCCAAATGTTTTCAAAACCCATCATAAAGACCCAAATACATAGATAACAATATAGCTTGCCCCTTTTTAAATATTTCATAAGACAAGGCAATTTTATTAATAAGCTTTATTATTTAGTCTATCGAACAAAAAAAACTTCCCAAATCTTCAACCTGAAGTATAATTAAGATATAGTGACATGCCTGTTAGTCTCTGTGTGTGTTTATAATATACATTTATAACATACAAATAGGGAAACAACCTTTTATTTTTTATATATATATGTATCTATGCATAGATACACACATATGTAAATGAGAAGCTAGTTTATTGTCAGAGAAAGCAAGTAATGTGAAATAATTTTTTAAAAAACAGCTTACTATTTAAATAAAGATAAAACCTGCCACAAATTTAAATAACATGATACTCACAGTAAGAACAGCCATAAACTTCAATTCTGAGTCCAATGCGACCTTCTCCATTCCAATCCAGAGGCACGATGCGCACATAGCGGGCGATAACAGGATGCTGTAATTCATGCCGGACCACACCATCAGAGTTAACGTTTCCAGGAAATGCCTGGACAAGGAAATGGTATTTTAAAAATTGGGAAAAATACTTTAGAAACAATCATGTTCTCTATCTGCTAGAATAAACACAAATCTCATCCAATGGTAGGGCTTGCAATTTCTTACACCATAAATAATTTGAAGAAAGCTGCTTCCTTACTTTTAATTTGAAAATAAGTCCAGTTTGAAATGGAAAACAGGTCAGATTTTCTATAGTTCCTTTCATCCGTGTAAATATAAGTTAAAAGAACGAAAGACTAACTGGTCCCCCGCTGTTGTGTTCCATACACATTTAAATGAGTTCTAATATTTTGCATTTAATTTATACAATAAATGATTTTTATAGAATCGAACCATATGTCTTGCTTTCTAAAATTCTCCTCCACATTTTCTCCCATAAAACCATTAGAAATTTAAAGAGAACATTTCGACATTAGTGAGATAAAGAAGAACAATTGAACACGTTGTGAAGAGGTCCGAGTTTTCTACCTTTTATTGGAGTAGACACATTTAGAGAATTTGTTCAATGGATCAGAAACATGTTAATTCAATTTTTCTCATTATAGAAGATTCCATCAAAAGAATAATTATCCAAGAATTTTCATCTGATATTGAAAGTTCACATTGTCTTTCCCCCCGCCGCCCCCCAGAGGAGAACAAATGGATTTTTTTGGGAGGCATACATAACATTAATCATTCAACAAGGATTTACAAACTATCTATTTCATAAGTTAGAGCACGATAGTATGGGATATTCAGGGATGTGTGAAACCGTACACTCAGTACTCAAAAAAAAAAAAAAAAAAAAAACCCATCTAATGAAAAAGAAAATGTCAGTATAAAGTTATAATTCAGGGAAGATTTAAAGAAAGAAACGATTATATTTTAGAGGATGTAATTCAAATAAATGAAAGCTTGCACTATTTTAAACATGAGCAGTTTCAGCTTCTTATATACATTCTAAATGTCCCTATAATAGATAAGTTGAGGCTATAGCATTATCTTTTAGAAGATATTCTTTTAGGTTTATTTAAATTATCTTAAAATCATATAAATATGCATTCTAAATGTCCCTTTAATAGATAACTTGAGATTTTAGCCTTACCTTTTAGAAGGCATTCTCTTTTAGATTTAAATTATCTTAAAATAATACAAATAGAAATTTTAAAAATTATTTTTTAAATCATGAAAAGATGCAACACAGGCATTATATTACATTGTTAGTATGTTGTCTTCTTTGCCTAAGGACTGAATTTGCTTCCATCTAAAACCAGGAGTACGATCTTTTAAAAAACTTTTCTTTAATAATGATGTTTTAAAGTTAGACTACTAATACAAAGTAAAGAGTGAGAGATGTTTTTAATTAAAAAAAGAAAATACAGAGGAGCTTCGGAATTGAAAGCACTGGCTTAAGTTCGTCCAAGCATCACAAATGCAAGTTTGTAGTAGAAGATTTGTCACCCAACCCTCATTCCCCCATCAAATTCTTGCCCTCCGAAATACAAAATGTGTAACGTAAGGCCTAGTAATTATGAGAAGTATATTGAAAGATTTCCCCTGCATTTAAACAATTTTATATAACCTTTAGATGGTACCAGCAATCCACATAATGGATAATATTTAGTCTATGACATGGACAATTACATGTTTTAAAAATTGGAATGTTCTTCAGTGATGATTCCTGCTGTGCTCTTCTTGGTTTTCTCAAATGAGCTGCATACTACCACTGCCTTTTAAAAATAGCCATACACTTCTGTAATCCATAAAACAAAACTATTTGAGCAGTAGGTCTTGCATTTTAACACTTAATAGAGCATCCTCATTGCATCCTGCTGACACAATTTCATCAGAAAAAAACATTTCTAAAAAGACATTTTCTTTGTAGAAACTTTTCTAGCCAGCTGTTAGTTTTACAAAGAATCTAAAAATCTAACCAAGTATTCTATTAAACCATGGCTATATTGTAAGATCTCTATTGGGTTCTCCGACTTCAAATGCAAGAACAATTAGAATCCTTGACCAAAATCATGTGAATTAAATCTACAATTGGATAGGTGTTAATCCAAAATTCATGATCTTAAATAATACTCAACAAAAGCCACGAAACAATTTTAACTTGAAAATTAACTATATGCTTAGCATGTTGCTAGGTTTTATGTCAATACTCAGAAAAACAACAAAACTCTCCTGAAACACTGTCTCTAAGACATGTGCAATCTGATGAGGCCTAAAATAAAATCTGAAAAGATATTGCAAAATGCAGCATTAAAAGGAACTATGGAAGTACCTGATGTAACTAGTAATTTTACCTATATTTGGAGTTCCGTGAGCTTATGTAATCAGGCAAATTCTACAGAGTTAGAGCTCAGCTGCATAGAAGGACAGAGCAGTGTTTGAAAGACAAGAGAGAAAGGGCATAGGATATATTGAAGAATAGGTTGGCATAAAGGAGGATTTCAGACCTAGGGTATAAGACTCAGAGTCCAGGGATAGTTATGCTGAAATTTTGCTCCGTATGGGTAACTTCACTAGGACTTAAAAAAAAAAAAAAAAAAACTTTTCCTTTGCCCTGTATGTCTCACAAAAAGATTTGATGAGCTAATTTATAAAATGAATTTTTGAACTAAGATTGTAGATTCTCAGGAAACATGAACCAAGGGTGTTCAGGACTAGGCAACCAGGACTAGGAATAAAGACGCAAGTCTGACTGGGAGAAAGTATTTATGTTGAAAAATATCATAAATGTTTTAACAGGTTCTGTCTGATCAGAGACAAAATAATATAGCATGTGTTGTTGTTGTTGTTGTTGTTTCAAGAAATAACAATAAAAGTCATACTGAGGAGATCCAGGGTAATGGGAAATCATACTGGGAGCAAGAAGATTAGCAACAAGTAATTGAAGGTGAATACCAATGTGGTGGCATGGGCAATAAAGAAATAAAAGGCAGATGTGATATTTCAAAAGAAGAATTATTAACATCTTGAAAGAAGGGAGTAGAAGATATAACCAACCTATTCCAAGATACTAGTGTGCAGGCATTGGTGACAGAAAAGGGAAGAGAGGGAATGATATGATCAACATTTATTGCTTGACTGCTCAGCAACCTCTTCTCTTTGAGTAACAGCATCTGGATTTTCTTTAAAAAGTTCACTCTTAATATTCTACTCTTGCCCGGGTGCAGTGGCTCACACATGTAATCCCAGCACTTTGGGAGATCAAGGTAGGCTGATCACTTGAGGTCAGGAGTTCAAGCCCAGCCTGGCCAACATGCTGAAACCCTGTCTCTACTAAAAATACAAAAATTAGTCAGGTGTGGTCATGCACACCTGTAATCCCAGCTGCTTGGAAGGCTGAGGCAGGAGAATCACTTGAACTCGGGAGGCAGAGGTTTCAGTGAGTTGAAATCACACCACTGTACTCCAGCCTGGGTGACAGAGTCAGACCCTGTCTCACAAAAAAAAAAAAAGAAAAAAAAAATTCACTCTTAATCCATATGATGCTAGAGAGGCAGACATTACTCCTTACCACCAGCGGTGGGCACCTAACTCAGTGAGACTCAGTTTTAGCCCTTCTGCTAAAATGTTTCATTCATACATTTACTTATGTATTTATTCATTCACCATTCATTCACTCGGGATATTTGAGTCTTCTATGTAGCAGATATTGTGCAAATCAACAATGTGGACAGAGTTGCAGTTTTCATGGCATTTATATTATTAAACTACATAGTGAGCTTTTTTTTCATAGGCTTTTTGGCCACTTTTGAAAAGTGTCTGTTCATATCCTTTGCCCACTTTTCAGTGGGGTTGTTTTACTCTTGTAAATTTGTTTAAGTTCCTTATCGATGCTGGATATTAGACCTTTGTCAGGTGCAAAGTTTGCAAATATTTTTTCCCATTCTGTAGGTTGTCTGTTATACTCTGTTGATAGCTTCTTTTGCTGTGCAGAAGCTCTTAAGTTTAATTAGACTCCATTTGTCAATTTTTGCTTTGTTACGATTGCTTTTCGTGTCTTTGGCATGAAATCTTTGCCAATTCCTATGTCCAGGATGGTATTGCCTAGGTTGTCTTCCAGAGTTTTTATAATTTTGGGTTTTACATTTAGGTTTTGGAAAAAAGGAAATACTTATACACTGTTGGTGAGCATGGAAACTAGTTCGACCATTGTGGAAAGCAGTATGACGATTCCTCAGAGAGCTAAAGGAAAAACTACCATTTGACCCAGCAATTCCATTACTGGGAATATACTCAGAGGAATATAAATCATTCTACCGAAGACACACGCATGCAAATGTTCATTGTAGCACTATTCACAAGAGCAAAGACATAGAATTAACCCAGATTGGAGAAAGAAAATGCGCTATATATACATCGTGGAAAATTATGCAGCAATAAAAAAAGAATGAGATGGAGCTGGAGTCTATTATCCTTAGTAAACGAATGCAGAAAACCTAATACACATGTTCTCACTTATAAGTGGGAGCTAAATGATGAGAACTAATAAACAAAGAAGGAAACAACAGACACTGGGGTCTCCTGGAGAGTGGAGGGTAGAAGGAGGGAGAGAAGCAGAAAGGATAACTATTGGGTACTGGGCTTAATACCTGGGTGATGAAATAATCCATACAACAAACCCCTGTGACATGAGAGTTTACCTGTGTAACAAACCTTCACATGTATACCTGAACCTGAATATATATATATATATATCTCTCTCTCTCACACATACACACACATATATATGTATACATACATATATAATACTGACACTATGTTATATGTAATAAGTACATATTGTTATATTTGTTTTATATGTAAATCATAATTATACAATTACATATATCATTTATGCAAAGGCCAGAAAGGCAAATGGCACGAGCATACGGTGCCTGTTTGTGGGGACAGCAAGGAAGTCAGTGTTGTCGGAAGAGTGTGGAGAAGGAATGAACACAGGAGAATGTGGAGAGGTCAAGGACAGAACGAGGAGGGCCTGTACATTGTGATCACACTTCAGATTTCAATTATGTGTGCTGGAAGTAAATCTATTGGAGAGTTTTAAGAAATGAAGTTATATATCTTATAATTTTTAACACTGAGGGCACTAAAATCCCCCTCTCTGAGAAAAGAGAAATTCCTAGGAAGATAGGAGAAGACAATAGCATGATATAAAACACAAAATGATAGATGAAATAATATGGTCAGAAGTGCTTCAGAGGCTGTTTAGGGAGGGGAGATTTGGAACAGTGGTGTGGAAGAGCAGCAGGACACCTACTACACCTTGGGATCCCAATGCACGGCGAGTCAGAAGAAAACAAACCAAACTGTAGGAAAGGAGGCGCTCTTCCCACTGAGCTTCTGTTGGCCATTTTGAGTGGAAGTCAGAGAAAGACCAAGTAAGCACATCTGCGATGACATCATTTGAGAATCTAAATCCAGAGCTGGCTCAGGTCTTTTGGATTATTTGATCTGTTTCCTTATTTGTTTGTTTCTGAGCAACTGAAATAACATTGACTAATACAACGATATTTGAAGGGAAAGATAATTAGTGAAGATTTACTGCATTTGAGATTTCACCAGCAAAATTAAAAGATGTTGTAGACATTTGAGGTTTAGGATAATAGCGTTTTACCTAAGGTTTACCTTTGCTTTACTTATGGAAAAATGCATGCTATATATTTTCTTCAGGATTCTCTGCATCAATAGTTTGTACTTCTATTATTATTTTTATGATTATATATTTTTTTAAGAGACAGGGTCTCGCTCTATCACCCAGGCTAGAGTACAGTGGCACAGTCACAGCTAACTGTAACCCTTGAATTCCTGTGATCAAACGATCCTCCCTCCTTAGCCTCCTGAGTTTTTAGGACTATAGGTGTTCGCCAATAGACTGTGATTTTTCCACTTCTTTTATCCAAGCATGTTGAGATTTAAGATGCTTTCCTAACTGAAGCTTTAAACGTTTCAAAAGAATGCCATAGGCGTGAACCATCGATTGTCTTGAATACAAAGGTATAAATATATGTGAAATGTCTCCATAAATATCAGTATTTGGTAAGGTAGGAAACATAAAAGGAGGTGTAGCCATTGATTTAATAAAAAGTCTAACATTTATATATCTATTATTTAAAGGGTTCTAGTATAGTCAATTGTTTGTCAGGGATGCTATTTTTTCAAATCAGGAAACAGACTCAGAGAAGTTGGACAACATGATGAAACCCCGTCTCTGCTAAAAATACAAAAAATTAGCCAAGTGTGGTGGCATGCACCTGTAATCCCAGCTACTCGGGAGGCTGAGGCAAGAGAATCACTTGAACCTGGGAGGTGGAGGTTTCAGTTAGCCAAGATCGTGCCACTGCACTCCAGCTTGGGCAACAGAGTGAGACGCCATCTCAAAAAAAAAAAAAAAAGGAAAGGAAAAAAAAATTGGATGCCAAATACCTAGTAAAGACACACTCGGGACAAAGTAACAAGTTCTTCCACTCTCTTCATTTGAGAATCAAATTGTCAACTAGAAATAAATATCTTCCCATTTATGTACAATATATTTTATTTTTGATATTTAATATTATATATTTGAATATCAAATTCTGATGGATAATTTTTATCATATCACTTTTTAGATGCACATTTGATTTCTGGCCTATTTATTAGTATATCATGTTTTCATATTTTACTTCTCTATTTTTTTTTCTTTTTTTCTTTTTTTTGAGACGGAATCTGGCTCTCACCCAGGCTGGAGTGCAGTGGCGCAATCTCCGCTCTCTACAAGCTCCGCCTCCCGGGTTCCCGCCATTCTCCGGCCTCAGCCTCCCGAGTAGCTGGGACTACAGGCGCCCGCCACCACGGCCGGCTAATTTTTTGTATTTTTAGTAGAGACGGGGTTTCACTATGTTAGCCAGGATGGTCTTGATCTCCTGACCTTGTGATCCGCCCGCCTCGGCCTTCCACAGTGCTGGCATTACAGGCGTAAGCCACTGCGCCCGGCCTCTATATTTTATTTCCACAAATTTTTACAAAATCAATACTATGTTTTCTCATACATTTACCTAAATCCAGCTTCTTTTGTGATTATCAGCACCCAAACTCCTCTGAAGTTTTAATACAAGTAATTTAAAAGTTTGAATGATACTGTTTCCTAAAAGGAAAGAAGAATTTGTCAGCTAGGGGGCATCTTATTTAGTAAATACTAAAGTAAAGAATAAACTGTCATAGGTCTTGAAAAGGAGCAGTTTTTCACATCATTTGGCTCTTTTAAAAAATCATTTATACTTTTTCATATAGGTGTGAAAACGAAAAAGAAGATACACAGCTGAGTTTTTATAAAATCTTTAAGATTTGAAACCTGCATCAGAAATTACAAACTTAAAGCAAAGTTGAATCTTTTTTGCATAGAACAATACGCATAGAACAATATACTTTACAACTAAACCTTCATTTAGACAAATAGTATACAACAAGTGCTTTGAAGATACATAAAAAATGCCAGCCAAATTTATCATTTAAGTAATAAAAAAATCCATTTACAACAACTTGAGAACTTCATGTTCTTGCTATTAAATGTCTCTTAGAGGCAGTGATTTGTATATATGCTTAGAATAGGGTTTATTATTATAATTAAGATAGCATATATGTATCTCACAAAGCTTGATGTTAAGGAAAGTTAAAATCAATATAATAAAATGCTAAACCTATGGTTCTACTTTTAGAGTTCTTGTCTTATAAATTGTGCAAATACATACCAAAATTTAGAACTTTTTAAAAACATATTGTAAGTCATCCACAATGTTAATTTTAGAGTAAACATCACTGAAGTTTTAATAACTGAATATTTTCCACTAGGTGCACTATTTTTTCCAGCTAAAACAGTATTTCAGATGGTCTAAGACGTAATGAAGCAAAGCATTTCTGCAAAGTACCAGACAGTAAATATTTCAGGCTTTGCAGGTCACATGCCCCTCTATCCCATATTATTATTCTGTTTTTTAAAATACACTTGTGAAATGTAAAAATTATTCATAGTTCACAAACTTTAAAAGAACAGGCGTGGACAAGATTTGTCCCATGGGCTACGGTTTGCCAGCCCATGGACTAAGAGGCTTTGAAATTAAATCTTTCTTGCAAGTTAGATAGGATGCACAAGGCTAAGACTTTCCAGCCAGTTGACATTTAAGAATCAGCAAACTTTGGAAAAGTATTTTGTAATCACTTGGAGCATATAATGTATCAAACTGGAGGAGACTATATAAAGTATTAGAAGTATGCTATGTGTGATGCATGAACTAACATTTTTTCCCTCAAATTTACTATTATGGGGTTTGAAGTGTAACCAAAATTATTCTGATGAGAATAAGTATATTTATTCCTAACTAAAACCTCATTTTTTAGGAGACCTAACATAAAAGATCATGAGCTCCTATAGCGAATGAATGAGACTCTGTATCTTCACGTAAAGGTTTTCCTTAAGACTAAAAAAAGTGCCTAAAACAATTAGCTATTGTGTAAGTAAATCTAGGAAGAGCTTTTCGCGTACTGACAACAGGTCTCACAGGTGGGAAATTATGTGAGGGAAACAACAAGAATGACTTGAATGTTTCCTAAAGTGAGAGATCTTATTTGCTTAAAACATAAAATGACTTTGTGGCATTGAAACACATATTGACTATTCTTTATGTTAATGTACTAAACCTGTGATCATTATAATCACGTCCCTTTCATTGAAATTTTATTTCTTGAAAGATTTTAGATTTTATTTTCCCCATGCTAACAACCTATATCAAAAGGTTGAAATAGATTTTCCATTTTGCGGCCTTGAGCTGAGTTTCCAGGACTAGCTATATTCCCTGCTGAGGCAGGAAGATAAGAAGGACCGTCATAAAATACTGCACCTGTTACCCTTCCAATCTGGCCTCTTCCCCTGGAGTCGCTGCTCATCGGTTTTATCTGGCTGGCCTCCCACATCGTGTAGGAATCAGCTCAGACAGCACTTCCTGACAGGAGGGACCTTGCCTCACCACCCCTCAATCCCCTCGTTCCATAGGGTGCCTCATAGTAGGAGATCAGCAGGACTTCTTTTCTGAGTACCAGTCAGGACTCTACTGATCAAAGCAGGATTTAGTCAAAACAGAATGCGATATGGGAGGGGGGCAGAGAAGTGCTGGATAGAGAAGGGCAGGGTCCTTGGCGAGGGCTCCACCCCCAGGCCTGTGCCCAGGGAACTCAGTGCAGACAGGCATTCCTGTTTTTGCGCTCAAATGTTGCATTTTCCAAGACCACTCTGGCCGGCGCACCCCTCATCCTGTGCCTATAAAAACCCCAAGACCCTATAGCAGACACAGACACAAGCGTCTGGACATGGAGAGGAGCAGAGGAGTGGAAGAGCACACGGAATTCGGCTGAGGGCAGTTGGAGGAGAGTCCGGTAGCTGGATGGCACAGATCCAGGGGAAGACCATCTTCCCACTCCATCCCCCTTCTGACCTTGCCATCCACCTTGCTGAGACCTGCCCCCACTCAATAAAACCTTATACCCATTCTCCAAGTCCACATGTGATCTGATTTTTCTGGCACACCAAGGCGAGAACCCAGGATACAGAAAGCCCTCTGTCCTTGCAATAAGGCAGGGGGTCTCATTGAGCTGATTAACACAAGTCACCTGCCTATGGCAAAACTAAAAGAGAACAAGGTAACACACACACCCACTGGGGCTTCAGGAGCTGTAAACACTAAACCCTAGATATCGCCATGGGGTTGGAGTTCCATGACCTGCCCCTCTGCATGCTCCCACTACGGGTTTGAGGCTCCATGACCTGCCCCTCTGCATGCTCCCGCTATGGGTTTGAGCAGGGGGTCACTGAAGAAGTGAGCCACAGCCCTATCACACACCCTGTGAGGGGGAAAAGGGAAAAGTCCTGTTTCAAATGCAGTAAATAAACCAGCTAAAACCAAGATGGCAAAGAAAGCAACCTCTAGTTGTCCTCACTGTTCATTATCCGCCAATTATAATTCAATAGCACACTAAAAGGCACTCCTACCAGCACCATGACAGTTTACAAATGCCATGACAATGCCAGGAAATTACCTTACATGGTATAAAAAGAGAGGAATCCTTGGTTCCGGGAAGTCCCCACTCCTTTTCTAGAAAATTCATGAATTACTTGGCGCTTATTTAGCATGTAATTAAGGAGTAGCTATAAATATAGCTAGCCAGCAATCTACAAGTGCTACTCTGCGTATGTCGTGCTCTGTCTATGGAGCAGCCATTTTTCCCTACTCTGTTCCTCTAATAAACTTGCTTTGCTCGCACTTTACTCTGTTGGCTCACTCTTGAATGCTTTCCTGAATGAAGCCAATAACTCTCCTGGCTAAGCCCCAATTTGGAAGTTTGCCTGTATCAAGAGCATCCTGTGCTTCTTTTTCTTTTCACTCAATTGTGATTACTTCATTATGTTTTTCATTAACTCCCTGACTGATTCAGAAGTATGTAAGTCAGCTGTGAGGTTTCAGACCACAGCTCTTTGGTCCCTGTGTATCTGATGACCACAGTGTTCAGTGGTCAATACATGTGCTTAAGTAAATGAATATAAATGTGCATTTCCAAATTCTCATCTATTTACATTTCATAGGCTCTTGTTATTTCTGGATGCACAAAAACCAGTTCTGTTAGCATTGGTAGTTAAAAACCATATATTTGATAATATCTTACAGGAAAAAAAAAATAGAGCATGCTAGACTGACTCAGAAAGACACCAGGGTAATGTATAAGGTTTTCCTAGTTGTAGGGGGATGCCATTATAATTATGTAATGTGGCTAGGTGTCAGAGATCACGGGATAAAAAGAAAACAATCATGCAAAAATCTGGAGAGAATTGCTAGGAGAGATGTAAAAATTAACCCCCTACCCCAATCATATCTAGCTTGTTCACTTGGGTAATTCACTTGAACTCTGCTAAAAATATACTCTTTTGATTGCAAAACCATGTCAAACACTGTGAGACATGCCAACATATTCCATATATATATGCAGCAATACCCTATTTGGACCCTACTGCTCGTGACCCAAATAAATACATCTTGTCTTCTTAATTTTGTCAATGTTCTGAAAGCATTTTAGAATCATCATACTAGAAGCATTAATTAAGAACAGCATTATTTTGCAAGCAATAATTTGACTTTGAAAATTAATCACGTAAAATCTTAAAAATCTGATTCTTGATTCCTTCTGTTTATTCTTTTATTTATTTATTATTATTATTATACTTTAAGTTCTAGGGTACATGTGCATAATGTGCAGGTTTATTACATATGTATACTTGTGCCATGTTGGTGTGCTACACCCATCAACTCGTCAGCACCCATCAACTCGTCATTTACATCAGGTATAAATCCCAATGCAATCCCTCCCCCCTCCCCCTTCCCCATGATAGGCCCCGGTGTGTGATGTTCCCCTTTCCGAGTCCAAGTGATCCTTCTGTTTATTCTTTAGGGGCATCACGTGATGATGGTATTCAGTAAGTTTCATTCTTTGTGATCATTTGTTCTCAGCCTACTCAACCAGTGGACTGTCTTTTTAATTGCTTTACTGCCTCCCACAGTTTATTTATCTCCAGGCTAAGTCCCTGGCAGAAGAACGTTGGATTCCTTTCTTACTCTCTGACTCCCTCTTCTTCCTTCTCTCCAACTTCCTTCTTTTTTCTCTCTTCTTTTTTTCTCTTTCTCTCCTTCCTTCCTTTCATCTTTCTTTTTTCCTTCCTTCCCTCCTTTCTTGTTTCCTTCTTTCCAATGGTTTACTGTAATACATGATTGTTTTTTGCCCACATCTCATTTCAGTATAGAAGGAAAAGGGCAGAGGAGCACTGTTCCACACAGTCATTCAGAGATCCAGGCTCACTTCATTTGGTTCTCATTATCAATATCTGATTCTCAAGTCCACCACAGAAAGAGAAGACAAAACATATAGGAATGAACTTAGGGTTTATGGCCAGATTTGATAGAGAAAATATCACTTCTGCACACATTCCATTGGTCATGTATCATACTAATCAAACCTTAGTGTCCAAGAGACTGGAATATGTGCCACGGAAGGAAAGTGAAACATATTTGATAAATGCATAGTGGGGTTACATGATGCTCATCTTGAAATTCTGTGCTTACCTATATCATAATACTTATTATAATGAATAGTAAAACTATAATGTTTATTATTTGATCTCTCAGTGAAACTGCAGACTGTTCAGGGAGCAATATGTCATTTTTTTAAAAAAGAATGATAATAATTTTAATACAGTAAACTGAAAACAAGTGAATAATTTGATTAGTTTTGAGAAATGTATTGACCCATGTGATCCTCACTCCCCATCAAGATATAGAACGCTTTATAATCCCAGAAATTAGTCTCATCGGTCCCCTCAGTCAATATCTTTTCAATTAATGTCATTCCTCACCCTATGCATACAACTTTTCTGATTTCTATAACCATAGTTAATTTTGCCTTTTGTTTTGACAGAGTCTTGTTCTGTTGTCCAGGCTGGAGTACAGTGGCATGGTCTCAGCTCACAGCAACCTCCATCTCCCACGTTCAAATGATTCTTCCACCTCAGCCTCCTGAGTAGCTGGGACTACAGGCATGGGCCACCATGCCTGGCTCATTTTTGTATTTTTAGTAGAGATGGGGTTTAACCACATTGCCCAGGCTGGTCTCGAATTCCCGACCTCAAGTGATCTGCCCACCCTGGCCTCCCAAAGTGCTGGGATTACAGGCATGGGCCTCTGCACCCAGCAAATTCTGACTTTTCTTGAACTTCATAATAAAGTAATCAAACATCACTGGCTTCTTTCACTCAGAATAATTTCGTTAAGATTTCCCCATATTGTTACTATTAATAGCACATTTCCATTTTTCTGTGTACTATTTCATTGTATAAGTTTACTATAACCTGTATCTATTTTTGTGTTGATAGATACTGGGATGTTTCCGGTTTTTTTTTTACTAGTATAAATAAAATTGCTGTGAGCATTTGTTATAAATGCCTAGGAGAAGAATTTCTGGGTGACAGAGTGGATGCACATTTGAATTTCCGAGATATTGACAAAATAATTTTTCAGATGATAATCTAATATAGCATCAGAAATCTATTTTAAATTTGTTTCAAATATATTATTTTTCTTTCCAAACTTCCTTTAATTTTTTCTTTATCCTTCATGTCAAGTCATAAGAAAGGATGAAAATTAGATAAATGCTACCCATTTTGTGATATTTTAAATAAATATTTAGACAAACTAAGAAAAACAAATGTAACATTATCAATCTTAGCAATGTTAAAATACAACCTAAGAGGCAGAGGTTTGGAGGTAGAAATGGATAAGAAAATGTAGAAGAAAGGACATGGTAAATAATATACTCATCTTCCAAGTGAAGAGTCAAATGATATTACCAAAATTTGACAGAAGAGTAGGCCAATTTGAAAGCATATTATTAAATATAACAAAATTAATCAATAGAGAATTAAATTTTTTTTTTTGAGACAGGGTCTTGCTCTGTAATCCAGGCTGAAGTGCAGTGGTATAATCACAGCTCACTGCAGCCTCAAACTCCTGGGCTCCAGTCATCCTCCCACCTTGGCCTGTTAAAGTGCTAGGATTACAGACATGAACCATCACGACCGGTCTTAATATAACTTCTAAAAATAGGTCAGGTGTGTGGAAAGGTAAGGTAGCTAACTAGTAATTGACCCAAGAATTCATTAACCAATAGGTACTTTCTAAGTTGATAAGTGAACAAATTGATATAAAAGTATAAAGGGAGAGTGGAACAGGAAATAAGAAGATATTGGGGAAAAAAACCTTTGCCATTAAATGAACTTATTTCTCTACAAATTGATTAAAAATACTTATCTATATGCTAGCTTGATAAAGATATGAAAAACCAAAAACAATGTTGTATAGGAGGGTGTCTAAAAATTTGGCTTTAAAATTTCTGGCATATCACATAATTGCAGACAGAATTAGTTGCAAGGTTCATCGTCCCTGAACATCACACACCGGGGCCTATCATGGGGAGGGGGGAGGGGGGAGGGATTGCATTGGGAGTTATACATGATGTAAATGACGAGTTGATGGGTGCAGCAGACCAACATGGCACAAGTATACATATGTAACAAACCTGCACGTTATGCACATGTACCCTACAACTTAAAGTATAATAATAATAAATAAATTAAAAAAAATAAAATAAATAAAAATAAATAAATAAATAAATAAATAAATAAAATCTAACCAGTTGCTTGAAGAAGCATAATACTCAAGACACTGAGCCCAGAAAAAAACTTCCCAAATCCTCACATCAAAGAAACTATGCTACATAAAGAATGAAGTGTTCAAGAAGATCTGTATAAAGACAGCAACAAATGTCAGAGGAAATACATTACAGTTTTCCTCAATGTAGCCCCATGGAAAAACGCCAAACCTCAATTCAGTAAACACAAATTTAACCAATACCTTTGATGCAATAACCAAAACTTTTGATGCAGGTATTCAGCTCCCTACTGACTAGCTTACTCTAGAAATTGTTTACAGTATCTAGAAGAACAGACTGCATTGCCCTCAGGTTATCCTCCAAAACCATTGCTCTTTGCAGGTTTTTGATAAGTATTAACGGCAGCAAACATGATAATATACTCCTTGGAAAGTACCTGGGATAAAATATTTTTCTAAATGTGGAACCAAGTGCCTTTTATAAGCATACAATTAACAAAATTATCAAATTTTAGTTAATGTGAGAATTATTTGTGATAGCAAGGTAAATTACCATCTTTCAACTTTATCTTTTTCAAAATGTGAGATTCTTTAGTTGGATAAATTTATGCCATGAAATATTAATAATTCTAATACTAGATGTAATGTCTGAGTTGAGTATTAATAACTTTACTCTTCCTCAATTTAATATGTGTCCATTTTTATTGTCTATTGCATGATAATATATTCTAAAGGTAATGTTTCTTCAGAATATAGAAGAGTCAAAATAAGTGACAATTCCTGGGTCTACAGAAGCCATTTTTTCCAATATACTTGGATTTCATCTTTCATGGGAAGAAAAAAAACCCTTTTTACATTATGTTTCTCCGTTTGTACTATGCCTGGTTTTCTATTCCCTTTCACTGCAAAACTTCTCAAATAAATGCTGTTTGCTCTGTTTTTCCCTCCTCTTCCACACTCTCTTTAAGCTTTAGCATTTGTTCATTGCTGTTTCTTCTTTTGAAACAAATCAGAAAAATCACTCATAATGAAAAAACTGATGATAATGAAATAATTTGTTAAAAAATTTTTCTTGAATATCTCCCTTAGTCATCTTCTCCTGGAATCTTTCTCATTCATGAACATATCTTATTTTGCACATGTCTGTTTGATCTCTGATTGCTTCTCTTTATCTTCATTGGATATTTTTTCTTCTTCTATGGATTATTAAAGTTCATGCTGTTCTTGCTACTTCCTCACAGGTGACATCATCTTTTTTGTCTTCAAATGTAAGCTCAACAAGAATATTTTCCTGTTATTATCTGTTTCCTTCACTACAGAAGCCATTTTTTCCAATATACTTGGATTCCATCTTTCATGGGAAGGAAAAAAAACCACTTTTACATTATGTTTCTCTGTTTGTACTATGCCTGGTTTCCTATGCCCTTTATTTTCTGACCTCCTGAGAGCCTGGTTGCTTTATGCATAATCAGTCCAACCTAGAAATATCTCAAATGTATATTTACTGACAAATGGATTAATAAAGTGTGGTCTAGCCACAATCTACTACCAACTGGCTTTCTTCCACAGTCCAACAAGGGACAAATCCTACTCGGGCTGTTTATTCCCATCTTCTCATCCAACTCTTTTCTCCCTTGTTCCATTAGCTATACCTCTATGGTGCCCCTGTATTCCTTAACATCTCTCTAGGCCTCAACTCTTTTAATGAGACAAGCCTAAAGTCTTGATTTCAGAGAAAAAATAAAGAAAACAAAAAACTCCACCAAATGTCTTTTAACTAACTCACCTTTCCAACTCACTTCTTCAATTACAATATTGCATTATTTTTTATTGACCTCCCAAACTTCTTGAAGAGACAATTTCATATCCAACTTCCAAGGATAGAAGCTCATTTCCATCTCTCTTCTATTGTCCTTCTATTTAGTCTCCTGCACTAATAAAATGAAATCTAAGCCTTCTTTATTAGTTTTAACCCTAGGGAATCTTTTTGGTGCAGTTGGTATTCTTGTAATGCCTTTTCTCCATGAGACTGATCCCATTTGTATTCTTGCATGAGAATTGTGGACTTTTTCAACGCAACATCCTTCTAGGAAGTCTCATTCCAATCCAAATATTGGAGATTGATTCCCATATCCACATCTCCAGCTCTAAGTTGGATTTTGAGATCCAGGCCTGAATTTCCAACTTTCTATTAAACATCTTTATTTAAATGGCTGCAAGATGTT
The DNA here is from genome assembly GCF_003255815.1 of Theropithecus gelada. Classification (NCBI taxonomy): domain Eukaryota; kingdom Metazoa; phylum Chordata; class Mammalia; order Primates; family Cercopithecidae; genus Theropithecus; species Theropithecus gelada. The sequence goes on along the minus strand of NC_037670.1, from coordinate 171,387,214 downwards.
TAGAAAATGTCTTTTTATCATCAAAACTGTGTTTATTTTCTATTGTCCTCCCACACCATTTGCTGATGCTGCCATCCTCCTAGTCCTCCAGCCAGAATCTCTGTCGCATCCATGGCTCTTGTTCTTCCTCACTCACCTTCACAATGTCCCAGGTGCTGGAGGTCCTGCCTCTCCAGTAATGGCTTTTCATGCGTGTGGCCACTGTATTTGGCCAAACCCTCCTTCTCCCCTGAGAGCTCTCAGAATGCTCTCCCTGCTTCCAGTCTCTCCTCTAATTCACTTTATATACTATTCAAAAGGGAAATCTTTTTAAATGAAAATCTCAATCTGTGAGAACCAAATTACCTAACCTAAAATGCAGATGCAGGTTGCCTTTTGTTCATACTTTGGCAACTCAATAAGTTGAAATAATAATTTGCACAATTATCACCATATGTTTTGTTTATGGGATGATAAATGATTCACTTAACAGATTCTTTTCAACAAATTAACATAACTGACTTAACTGAAGAAATATGTTGGTTATATCGGTGTCATTTACATACAAACACAGGGTTGTTTTTAGAATTTGAGTTAAGTAGCTGGTTATAGAGCTTCTGATTTACAGAAGATCTATACAGTTTCCATCTTTAATGCTTTCTTTTATCATGAAAGATTATCCACTTCTTGTGCAATGTGATGGGTATTACTCGAGTGATGCTATATTCCCTTGTACATATGAAAATTTTATTTGCTTTCTAAGCTGAATAATTTAAAACTTTAAATAGATGGCCACCACTTTAACTTCTGAACACATTTTCCTCAATTAAGGGGAAGAAAAAGTGACATGAGGAATAAGCACACATTGAAGATAAGTAAGTCCTCTGATGTAAAGCTATTGTCATCAAATGTTATCCAGAGCAAGTTTTTTTTTTCTTTGTTCTGTTTTGTTTTGCTTTTCCTCCTGGAGTAATCAGGAGAGATAGATGCAGGTTTGCAATAATTTTAAGGACTATTGCTTTTAGCACAGAGACAAAGCTAATAAGCAATGGGTTTTGTTAGCCAATTACATACAAACAGAGATTCTGAGGAATAAAAAAGTAGAGAGCTTATTTTGAATCTGCCTTTTTGAATAAGTGTATCAAAAAATCCTCAAATCAAGGAGAAAGACTTAATAGTCATTAGCTTATTTTGAGAATAAAACAGTGGTAATTAAGTCTATTTTATTCAAGTTCTCATTGGAAAATATCCTGTGAAACTAACCAGGAGAACGGTAGGAATGATAGCATCCTGGGGAAAAATAAAAAGAAAATGAAAGAAAGTCTCTAACAGAAAAAAAAGACATTCCAAGAATAAACTCAGTGTTATTTGAGACGATGTATTCATTTCCATATTTAAGTATTATTATAAATAGGAAGGAAACATTTATGAATTATATAAATAAAATTCTAAAACATTTTATATTTCTTAGCAAAAATTAAATCTATGGAAAAAGCATATGCCATTCATAATGTGTTTTTCATTTATTTAGATGTGGTAATATTTTGTTAGCGGAAAAAGCAAACAAAATTATACTTTGGGATCCTGTCATCTTATTTATATAGTTTGGTATTAGTATTCTACTGTCATTTCTTTTACTCAGATACAATCTATCTATGTTTCACACAAACACCTCTGCATTATAATGCTTTCATACATATTTCAGGATCCTATCTTCAATTTTATATACACTAAGAACTTTCAAACAATGTAAATACATTCATATTTTGAAATCCATAAAAAAGATGTCAGACTGGGCACAGTGGCTCCCAGCACTTTGGGAGGCCAAGGCAGGTGAACCACTTGAGGTCAGGCATTCCAGACCAGCCTGGTCAACATGGTGAAACCCCATCTCTACTAAAAAGGCAAAAATTAGCCAGGTGTGGTAGCACACACCTGTGATTCCAGCTACTTAGGAGGCTGAAGCAGGAGAATTGCTTGAGCCCAGGAGGCGGAGGTTGCAGTGAGTTGAGATGGTGTCACCGCACTTCAGCCTGGGTGATACAGTGAGACTCTGGCTCAAAAAATTAAAAAATATATAAAAATTAAAACAACAACAGCAACACATCTATGTCAAGCAAGCACATACATTCAGCTATCTGAGATATATACATGTAATGTGTACACACACATACAGAATGAGACAGGGACTTTAAATCACATAATAATCTGTAAGTTTGATGGGTTTTGCCTTTAGTTTTTAATTTGAAATAATTTTAGACTCACATAGTAGTTGCAAAAATAGTTGATGATATGGCTTGGATATGTATCCCTGCCCCAATCTCATGTGGAATTATAATTCCCAGCGTCGGAGGTGGGACCTAGTGGGAGGTAATTGGATCATATGGGTGGTTTCTTTGCCCCTCCCCTCCCCTCCCCTCCCCTCCCCCGCTTTCTTCTTCCTTTCCTTTCCCTCCCCTCCCCTCCTCCCTCCCCTCCCCCCTCCCCCACCTCCCCTCCCCTCCCCCACCTCCCCTCCCCTCCCCTCTCCTTTCCTTTCCTTTCCTTTCTGTTGTTTTCTTACAGAGTCTGGCTCTGTTTCGCAGGCTAGAGAACAGTGGCGTTATTCCGGCTTATTGCAACCTCGGCTTCCCGGGTTCAAGCGATTCTCCTGCCTCAGCCTCTGGAGTAGCTGTGATTACAGGGGTGCGCCACCACACCCGGCTAACTTTTTGGTATCTTTAGTAGAGATGGGGTTTCACCATATAGGTCAGGCGGGCCTTGAACTCCTGACCTCAAGTGATCCACCTGCCTCGGCCTCCCAAAGTGCTGGAATTACAGGCATGAGCCACGGGGCCCAGCCACATATGTGTGCTTTCTAATGGTTTAGCAAGATCCTCCTTGGTCGCGATAGCGAGTTCTCATGTGATGTGGTTGTTTAAAGGGTGAGGCACCTCCCCCTCACTCTCTTCCTGTCAGTCCAAGCATCAGAAGCGCCGGCTTCCCCTTCACCTTCCGCCATGATTGACGGTTTCCCGAGGTCCCTCCGGAAGCTAAGCAGATGCCAGCACCATGCTTCCTGTACAGCCTGTGGAACTGTGAGCCAATGAACCTCTTTTCTTTACAATTTACCCAGTCTCAGTATTTCTTTATAACACTGTGAGAATGGACTAATACAGTTAAGTTCCTATGTAACCTCCCCCCGTTTCCTCCAATAATAACATTCTACACAATATGGTACAATCATGAAAGCCAGAAAATTGACATTGGCAAAATAAAATTAACTAAACTTCAGATTTTATTCCGATTTAACTAGTTTTTATGTACACTTTTTTGTTGTATACAGGTTTTACCAGTTGTATAGATTCGTATAACCACCACTGCAATTGTGATATAGATGTTCAATTACCCAAAAGTAATTCTTCCATTTTAAACGTAATACAAATTAGCAGAATGTGCTTGAGAAAATCAGTTTGGCTGTCATTTTTAAATTTAGTCCTCACTATAGCGTCCATTTTTTAAATTTCTTGCCACTGACGGGCCAATTTGTGACTGTCATTGGATTAGATATTGGATACTACATGTTCATAATAAGCATATAAAGAAAACAAAAAAGACTATATCTAAAGACTGTGATTAAGTTCTGAATGAGACAAGGTGTTCCCAGCTGAGTTTAAACTGTAACGGGAATAGGAGATTCAGGAAATAAAGAGAGGAGTATAACAGTAACTTATCTCCAGCTTGGCCCTATAAACTACACGTGCAAATTAGTAAACCAAGAGTAGAGGGAAAATGTGGGAATAATAGGCTTTTAAAAAATAATTTTAAGGTGAAAACCAAATAAGTTTGGCACATGAGGACTCAATTACATCTCCAGTGGTGACGGCAGGGGACTCAGAAGGCAACTGGCAGTAAACTTGATGCCCAAGGAGGGCAGAAGCCTAAAAGATGTCGGGAGTAACTAGGAGTTATGGCTGAAGAGTGGCAGATCCTGGCAGAACAGACTTAATGATGAATAAATTCTCTGGTTCATGATGCCAAGAAATTAGGGGTTGCTAGGGGTTCAGGAGGAATACAAGTGGAAGTATGTGAGGCTACAAAATGACAACAGGAGAGATCCTTGTGGCGATGGAAATATTCTGTATTCTTAACACATCAAAGTGAATATACTGGTGGTGACTCTAGTGTTACAAGATGCCATTGGAGGATACTGGATAAAAAGGATACGTGGCATCTCTCTAAAGTCTTTCTTACAAAGGCAGGTGAAACTGTAATCATTGCACAATAAAAATTTAATCTAAAAGATTATATGTTAAGCATGATAAATGGGTCCTTGTACTATCAAAATTTATGCCTCAGAGTTGATTTTTTTTTGGTCTCAAAATGATACAAAATTTCTCAACAAATGTTAGCACATGTAGGGAGAGAAACAAGCATGCAATTGAAAACTCCCTCTTCAGTGCATGAAGCTATCAGTTGCCTTGCCCATGTTCATCTCAGGCTTCTTCCTCTTTTATGTCCCTAAAGTTGAACAACACGATAAGGTTCTAAAAGCTTCATTCTTTTATGCAAATGTTTATCATGAAGCAAGGAACCCCGAACTCTGTACTGCAAAAGACAGGCCTATAAATTTTTAAAAATCATCTCTTCAAATTAATTCCAAGTTATGATTAATGATTCTTGGTTCCATAGAAAACAAACCAGTGACCTCTATTAAAAAGAATAGAGTCAATGAACACCAAATATGTACACCAAATATAATTCATTAGAAACATGCAAGTGACCAGCACGGCGGTGTTTGATGAATATAATACAATGAAGTTCTTTGATTAAGAAGATAAATATCTTCCAAGAAGAGTCCTGTGTCTGTTTTCCAATTTGAAGGAAAAAAAAATACTTTGGCAAATTCCACAAGAATGATATTCAAATTGGGATACAATTAGTTTAAATATTTTGTTATAGATAGAACAATAAACACATGGAAACACATTAACAGAATTTTCTCCAGAGATCTTATTTTATATTTAGGTTAATAATAAAAAAATAAGAACCATGTGTTTGTGTGTGTGTATATATAGCACATATACTTGTGTGTGTATATATATATAGTACATATATAAAAACACATATAGTACAATATATGTGTATATAGAGAGATTACATATATATGTATTATAAATATATACAATTTATGTATTATGTTTGTAGATAACCCTAAACACTTCTGCATAGTGAAAATCCAGGCCAGTAGGGAAACTTTGCCATAAACATGAATATGGAGAAGCAGAAAGTGGGCTTCACATGATCAATTTTGGGTGATTTTCTAAGGGACGTTGGGTAGGAAGCTCTTCAAACTTGTGTTTCTGGAATAGTGAACTCGTTACAGCTGTGGACTGATCTAGGCGTCATTGTAGATTGCTCGTGGCAGGCAATGACTCACTGAGCTCTTACAATGAAATCAGGGACCAAGGAAATGAAATGGGAAGCTTTATCTCTGAATTGTAAAATTCAGTGTTTCTATGAGATACTGTTTGTAATTCTGGTCACCAATCGCAGCAAAGAAATAACAAAACTCTGGAAGGTCTAGATAGGGTCTACAGGATAGCTAACGTGGCCAAAAGAATATAGAATCTTTCATATATATAAAAATAAGAAAAACTTGAAAATATTTTCATGACAAAAAATAAAAAAAGAGAGAAAATAGGGTTGCATGGCCATACCTAAAATATATTCATAAATACATAAATGTCAAGTACATGAGTGTCCTTCATGGTTGCTGAAGTGTTCTATCTTTAACCCTCTGTGGGTCAAAAATTGATTTAGATTTGATGAATGCAAATAAGAAATTGTTATCAAATGTTCAAGGGGTTAAAAGCTTAGGAGAAAAACAAGGTGTTACATGACTGAGGCAACATTTGGAGATAACAAAAACCACAAGGAGGTAAAGCATAATAAGATTAAGTTTGTTGAATGTTTGTGTAAATATCTTTAAGTTCCAAAGTGAGTTAAACCAGCAGGAGGAGGAAGAGAATTTAAGAACACCTTGATTTGAAGAAGCCATGAGGTTGTTTTTTAACTGTGAGAAAAGTGAGTGAAGTGAGACACATGACAACACTATTTTGACCTTAGAACGAATTATTAGAAACTAAATATTCATGCTCAGGGGAGTAATACCCTTATCTTTTACATTGACCACGATAGTGGTAGTCTGAAAAATATGTCATACAAAGAACTGGCTAAAAATCAAAACAAAAACCCTGAGCATTTTAATTGGACCTATGAAATAATGATATCTATAGAATATGTAATTAAAAACAACAAGGGAGTCTGTGGAATTCTGACGGTTAATCAGCTTCTAGAATAGAGACATCCAATCTTTTGGCTTCCCTGGGCCCATTGGAAGAAGAATTGTCTTGGGCCACACTTAAAATACACACACTAATGATAACTGATGAGTTTAAAAAGAATTGCAGAAAAAAATAAGGTTTTAACAAAGTTTACAAATTGGTGTTGGGCCACATTCTAAACCGTCCTGGGCTGCATGCGGCCCGTGGACCCTGGGTTGGACAAGCTCGTTCTGGAACTTTTGGATGCACATTGAACTTGCGTCATTCCTCATGTAATCGTGTACTCATTTCAGGATTTTTATCAAAAGTGTGCATCCAAAACCTTGGGTACCGGGTTGTCTCATTTATTTTAATCACAAAATACTGAAAAATGGTAACTAATGCATCTTAATAATAATATTGCTAAGAACATGAAACTACATTCTTTCTTTGTTGCCCAACCTTAGTGTTCTCTTTGTGTATCCCACTCCATGCCTTTCTCTGTTTTCCTAGATTTATGCTGGGATGAAGGAAATATTCAATTGACTTCTGAAACTATGTTCAAACTTCCCAGCCCCTGACATTTTTTAAAAAGTATTTTTAAAGGCAAAATTATTTAGAAAAACCTGTTGTTGATGACACAATATTCCTAGGTCATTATAGGGAGCAGGAGGTGAGCTGTGTTATCTCATTGGTCTAAATTTCCTATCAAACTGGGTCTCACAGAGTATATATGAATAACAGCAAATGCACTAAGAATGCAGAAGTGTGGCAAACTGGTATTTTCCTCCAGATGACAGCATTAAGTGAATCAACTCAAATAAAGGAGAACTCCATATAACAAGGAGATATGGGGCCCAGTGGTTTTGTGAGCTGTATAGTGTTTCAATAAGACAATTAACAATCAAGGTCAAGACATAGCTTACCCACATCTATCATTCCATACTAGACCCTTTTACCCAGTAGCCTTTCTATTGTGTTATTAAATTTATCCTAATTGGGCATTCAAAATCCAGTTCCACATCAGTTCAATGAAGTCTATAAAACAACAGAAAAATATTCAAAAATAGACTATATTAGATATTTTTAAACAGCTTATATAAATAGTTAGAAGCCTTCACTGCTATCTTGGTGATGATTACCTCAAGTGTAATAGCTCATCCTAGGATTTGGGATCACCTATGATATGTGCAAAAGCTATTTTTTCCCAATCAACTATCATCACCTACAAACATTATATATTTCATCTATACTATATCTATACTATACTACTGTACTATACTATACTACACTATACTATACTATACTATACTACTCCATTACCTTAATCCTGTTTTATATTCTTCATTTTCTCATGCTACCTGCTACAGCCGGAACATTTATTTCCACTTATTTTTTTTCTAGCTAAATTCCATGTATCATTGATGACCTCTATCAGCAACTATCTCTTTTATACCCCAATTTTGACTAGAACTAATTAGTTGTGAGTTCTTCCTGCTCTGAAACATCATTATTACACGAAGTACTTTCTGCTTTGTTCTGTAAAGATTCACACACTTGTTTTATTCTCATATTATATTTGAACCATGTTGACTAGGGATTAACCATTTTTATTCATCTGTATTCCTTTTACCTAGATTTCTGCCTTACACACAATAGGCAGAAGGGTCATTGAGCATAAAATAAATTAATAAATAATAAATCCTTAATATCAAGATCATGATGAATATTCCAATACTGACAGCTCCACCCATTACACCAAACACAAGTAAAATTTAACCTATAAAGAAGCCCTTCTAGGAAGGTTATATGGATACTGATGCGGGGTCTTTTTTTTGTTTGAATTTACTTTGTGTTTGTTTCTTTTTGCTTTTTGGGGGAATTATTTTGGTGGTACTCCCAACCTGGGAGACATCTAGAGAAAAAAGTCTTACATCATAAGTTAATTTCAGTCAACTATCATGCATTTGTTGAGTGTTAAAGGGTGAAACAACATATAAGACAAGCCCAAGGAGACAGCACCACACCACAGAATAATAATATGTAGAAATGCTGTTTGACACTCAGCTAAACTGGCTGCACGTGAGAAAAGATAATTGCTTCCTTAGTGACATATTTTTTAAGTGAGATGAAGAGTTTTAAATGTGAATTTCCAATTGGACAACAAATTCTCAGTACTACTTAGAAAATGTAGGGGTTACTCTAACGACTAATAACGATGTCCATAAACTTTATATTTTTATTATGCATTCTTACACAGAGATAATTTTGATATTACTCACTGAAAAGAGATTTGTAGTATGAAGATCTAGATTGTCTTGGGCAGCTAATCTTCACCGGTAATTGCACAAATTGTCACTGAGGTATTAGTTCTGATTCTGCCCTTAATTTTTATTCTCAAGATAAGGATTCAAACTCCATTTTAGAAGATGCCTGTTGGTCAAGGGAACTAGCAGGTTCATACATACTCTCCTGTCTTTGGCTTATCAACATTTAGAAAATAGCTGCTCTTTATTTAATCTCCTTAGTGCCTAGTTATCCAAATGCTTTACTATTTAACTGGCTCATGCAGCCAATTTTTCAAATCGTTGCAATTGTATTTGACTTTTAATTTAGAAGTTTAAGGTTTCCAAAAACATTTTTTGAATAAAAATCTCTTTTAAAAAATGTGAATACAATTTCAGTTTGTCTATCAAAAATAAATAACTTTATCTGAATAAAGCATTAGAGTGAGAAGATTTTCACCTATTCATTCTTCCTTCCTCTCTTATCCCTTGCCCCATCCAAACCAATCATCGAGTTAAGACCCTGGTAATTTATGCAATATGAGTTAAAAACTGTTACATTTCTCTCAAGCAAATCAATTAACAGATATGAACAGTGCTTATTTAGGGCACATGCTATGACAGAGTCATAGAATAGGCATTATAGGACAAGCAGTTAAGTAAATATTCTTCTTCACTATATTTCAATTTTCAAGAAAGAAAGTGGGCTTCTCTTTCAGCTCTATGTCAGACTGAACAATTCTGTACCTAACCAGTATAATTGGTACTTTTATTGGATTTTGTGTGTAATATACACAGAGTTTAGTAAGATAAATTATCCTAAACTGAAATTATGGTAAAAAGTTTACTAAGTGCCTTATCATACTGAAGAATTATCTAACAAACTTGTTTACAGAACACTGATTTTCCAGAGAAATGCATATTTTTTCTTATTCATCACTGAATAGAACTGAGGTTCTCCAAAGATAAATGTCAGCTTCTAGAAGACTAATACATTACAAAAGATTTTTTTTTTTTCTGATAGAGATGTTAATGGTTCTAGCCAACAGAAATGATGGCTCTATTACAGATTTATTGCCTATAGGACATTATTAGCCATTTTTGTATCCAACTCAAGTAATCTTATATCAACATTCTTTCATTCATTGATCAGAAACAATATTCTCTCATATCTTTTATTTTTTAAACCAGCTCTAGTATCCTGCTAGTTTCCTCATGAATAAGTTAAATAACTCTTTGATATATGCTAACTTTATATTTGTACAAGAATCTTTTTTTTTTTTAACATTCTGAAATTTAGACTTGAGAGTGCACTGTAAAAACAGTTGTTTAGTAAAAATCAGTTTACTGTTCTTTGCTCACTAAATAAATCTGTTTACTGTTCTTTACTCACTATTTTCTATCTTTAGCATTATGAAAAATCATAATTTTTAAAAAAGAAGTTGAGTTAAGAATGTTAAAAATTTAAAGGTAATTTGAAACAAAATCAAATTTTAGTCGAGGCACTTCTATGAACCATTTTATAGCATTTTCATCTGTAGGAAAGGTAGGCAGTTATAGCATATGTTATAGCATACATAGGAAACATCACAATACAATAATTACAATTGCAAGCAGAGAAATCCCACTAAAGTAAAAAAAATGCTGTATTTTCAAATGGCATGTTATAACAAATTACACCCCATTGATGTTATATTTTAAGAAATGGCTGTAGTTATTATACTTTCCAGTTAAATAATGTGTGTAATGCTGAAGAATATAATATGAAATAAATGGCGACATTAGTAACGAAGATAACTGGGAGAATGGTGGGAAAAGAGGTGAGAAAAAAGAATAAAATATGATGGAAGAAGAAGCAGAAATAAAGGACCTGAAGGAGAAGGAGAGTAGCCCTTTTTAAATGTATCAACCTACTTTATTTGCAGTAGAAAAGAGAAGTCAGGAAATCCTTCACATTGATTTCTTTTTTTTTTTTTTTCCACCAGCTTAAATTACTAACATATTATTAAGAATAAATGCAGGAAAACTTTTCTCAAGCATCCCAAAACATCAATCTTTCTTCCTTCAGTAGTTCATGTACTCAGAGTGTCCATTGGCCAGACACATTTTTCTCTGTGGAATCACAGCAGGCCTGTCTTTCTGTGCACAGTGACCTAGGCACTAGACCTTTCTCAGTGATCTCTACAGGATCCAGCTATAACTTCCCTATGGCCCATTCACTTTGACTCTTATTTTTCATTGAAAAATAATTAGGTAATTCGAGAAACTATTTTGTGCCTTATTCATCTAAGTTTCTTATAAGAAGCAATATGGGTCTGCCAAAAGTCACCTCTCAGAAGCAAAATGCCTTATATATAATTCAAAAATTTGAAAACTAATTTTTAGACACTTTGGCAAATCAAGAAAATCATTTTGTTCAGATGAAACCATCTGTCAATATGCCTTCAACAGTTTGCAATTGACTCATCAAATGGAACCTGTTCTTATTAAGAGGCCCTGAGCAAAAGTAGTTTGTATGGATTTGTGATAATCCAAACATATACTTTATAGTATGTTTTTAATTCTTGCTATTTTATAGATTTTCTACAGCCGACTCTATCATGAACAAGAGGGGAGATCTGAATATAGGAATATCAGATTCCTTAAATCCATGTAATTCTTCGCTGTTTGAGATTTCCTGTCATGCTAAATACAAGAGCACATCCGGCTTGAACTCAGAAGAAGAACAAAGATATTTGCTTTTCACCAATGACAGTTAGACAAGCAATCAGATACTAGATTAACAGACTGACAGTGCTCACTGGTTTTCCTTGCTTTCATCACTTGTGAGAGCTAGCTAAATTCTGCTCAAATTAGCACTGATATGTCAGAAAGTTTTTGAAAAGTCACACAGCTTTCAATCTCCTAGAACTCAAATAGAAAATTATCAAATTTCTGGTGTTCCCAAGGGGTGAGCACAGTGCTAAAGGAATGAAAATTAGGTAAGTACTTTGAAAGTACTCAGTTAAAGCTGAGATTTTGTCACACGATATACTTCATAATAGTATCTGTTGCTACTTCATAGAAGTGACAGCTACTTTGCCTGTCATTCCTAAGGAGAAAGAAATTGAGAGCAAGTATAGTACCTTCTCAGTTCTTACTGTAGACACTACATCCTGGGAGCCATATGCCAATGTGTAGGATATATTAGAGATAGAATATAAGTTTGATTGTGATGGATGTGAACAGAACATGATAGTTTATGATATATCTAGGACCTCTCTTTTAAAATATATCTGGTATGTTTTTACCCTTCTTAAATTCAAGAGAAAACAGCATTTAAAAAACTGACATGTGTGAAGTTTACATATTTGTACAACAGCAGTTCAATGACTCGATCCCATTATATCCTCAAAAATGTATAAATAATCAAGAATTGTTACCACCTGCTCATTACCACAGCATCACCAAGGTTCTCTGTTATGAATAAGCCATGGGATTATATTGTCACTCTTCCCATTCACTGAACTAAATGAGTCTTTAGATGTTATAGGGCATGGTGTTTTTAAAATGGTAATTAAAAAAAAAAAAACAGAAGTCACTTTTTTGGATGATGCCAGCATTTTGGCTATAGAATAAAAAATGATTATCTGCTATATTTGAAGCCAAAACAATACAATATAATTAAAAATAAGAAATGTCAGAAAGGTGCTAAGAACTTTATATTATCACAGTTTCCCCAGTAACCCTACTCAGTCCATTTTACCAGTGAGATCCAGAAGTTGGAACAGTGTGCCCAGAGCCACTTCAAGAGCTCACGCATCCTTCTCCTTTAAATCCAATATATGGCTTGAATCAGACAAACTAAACAACTAGCCATTGATTTATCTTTTGTTTCCTAAACTGTCTAAAAAGTATATACTCTGAGGGAAAAAAGAAAAAAAATCCACTCTGTCAAAAGCATCCATAAACATTCATTGAGTACAATTAAAGTTAACATTTGCGGAAATGATTTAAGAAATTAATTCCTTAGTGTTTACAAATAACTTTTATATGACATTTTATAATAAGGCTTCTTTTTCCATTTGGCATTAATAATCTTAATATTCTGTATTAATTTGTCAGGCATCTCAATTAGAGCAGTCAACAAAAGAGAATAACATATTAGCATGTGTTTCTTAATGCTGTAGACAAAGAGCTGAAGAATCTCCAGGGGCTGATTAACTATGAGTATGTATTATGGATGGCCTCTTCTTTATTTTTTTGTTTCCTGTTGGCAAGACTTGAGGCCTTTCACTCCTGATTAACTGCCTTTCCACCAAACACTGGCAGGGGAGCTTAATATGCTGTTAAATCAATCCACTTGGTTTGGCGTATTGGCAGTTTGGTTGGGTGGGAGGTGTTGGTGAGCAAAGCAGGCTTTCGGATGTGAACCTTATGTTAAACCAAAGAGAAAATATTAACTATTTGGATTATTGGATCTTATGTAAGTTTTTTTAATCCATGCTGTGTTCTCTACTTTGAATTAAATAAATAATTATTTACTTTCATTTCTGGGAAGTTAGCCTATTTATTTATTGTTGGATGATGTACTAAAAGTTTCCACGGTTACTGATAAAATGTAAGATATTACACCAGTGGATAAAAGGTAGAGCATCATAAACCACACTCATAGAACAAACCAATGTATTACAAATTACTAGGTGTTATTTTAGAAAAGCAAACATGCACTATAACGATATATGTCTTAATTATAAAAAAAAACATATAAAATTTCAAATGACGCAGGGTTTGTTATGTTATATTCCTGAAATTTTAGTTCCTGCTGGGAAAATACATTTGTTTGGGAATACAGAATAATTAACATTAAAATGAGCATAGATAGCATACAGATTGCTTTGGTGAATTCACTCAATGATATCTAAGGGCTGAGTGCTAGAAAAACATCACTGGGGCCGGGTGCGGTGGCTCAAGCCTGTAATCCCAGCACTTTGGGAGGCCGAGGTGGGCGGATCACGAGGTCAGGAGATCGAGACCATCCTGGCTAACACGGTGAAACCCCGTCTCTACTAAAAAATACAAAAAACTAGCCGGGTGCGGTGGCGGGCGCCTATAGTCCCAGCTACTCGGGAGGCTGAGGCAGGAGAATGGCGTGAACCCGGGAGGCGGAGCTTGCAGTGAGCAGAGATCCGGCCACTGCACTCCAGCCTGGGCGACAGAGCGAGACTCCGTCTCAAAAAAAAAAAAAAAAAAAGAAAAACATCACTGGAAGTCTCCTTGTGGAGAGGCATTGTTACAGCTCTGATCTCATGCCACGAACATCCCTATTTCCATTTCATAACTCATTGTGCTTCTAATATAGACAAATTAGCTAATGTGCATTCATATTTTTACCGTGCATCTTTCATTAACTTGTCCACAACTTCATATAAACACAAAGCATATCAGAAGAGAGAAACAATTAGATTTCTGTTCTCAGCTCTTAGCACTGTATTCGGGTCATGGTAGACTCTGGGTCTACCAATATTCCTCTTATTCCAAAGAGGAATAAGACAGGATTCCTCCTTCAAGAACCTCAAATTGTATTGGAGAAGTATAGATAGAGTTAAATAGTAAGAAAATACTTCATTATATGTCACAAGGCAATAATGATTACCTTCTGAATAAATTATGCTAAGAACACGTGCTATAAATATTCAGAGGGGATAGACAGACATGGATGAAGTATCGTAGCAATGTTCCAAGAAGAGGCAGAAAGAGAACTAGATCCTGAAGATAGGATCATCTTCAGGAAGAAAAGACAACGAGGAGGAGGAAAATAATTTTAGATGGAATAACAGCTGGTATCAAAGTGTTTACATGAAGACTGAGTGTTTAGGGACAGTATATTTCGTGAGGTTGGCTGAAAGGGATGCTTAATGTAAGAAAAATGTAACTAAATAAAATATTGATATTTTACTGAGGAAATCACTTAGCACAAAGCTAAAAGTTTAGTTCTCATTCCAAAGACACATGAAAGTTTTAATATTTCTCTCACTTCCTTCCAAGTCTAGCACACCCCTCGATATTTAGTACACCACAACTGCCAACCATATTCCAAGGACATCTCTCAGTGACTAGCAAAATAGCTGACCTGCTCTGTTAAAATTACCTTGATCTATTTGAGTCCATGCATAAATAGGATGAATGACTTAGAAAATTAATCTTAATCATTCTATGACATACTTGCTATCATATAATTAACATTTAATAAACTATTAAGAAAACACATTGAATTATTTTTCTATACATATTTGGATTATGTTTGTTTGTCATTTTTGGGGGTCAAAATGGCTTTAAAAGAACTCTGTAAAATGTTGATCCATTAATTTGATTTTTATCATCTATAAGAGTTGTCAGTCCTCTGCAACTTGGAGATTCCATGTTAAACACACTTTTCCACATCACTACAAATCTGTGTTTACACTGGCTGCAAAACTAGTAGATCATAAAAGGCCTCGGTATTTATTTATTTATCTACACAGTTTTGGGCAGGATTGGGGAACTCTCACTTGCTCCTGTCTTTTTATTTCTAAGTTAGTTTTATATCCAAATCAAAACATTCAATCTAATTAAAAATTATGTTTTTAAAAACTTTGGCATGAAAACTCCTCAAAGATATTTTCAAAGCCTAAACTACTTTCATCGATTCCTGACTAGCCTCAAATATCACAATTCTCAAGTTTCATACTGATCAACTTTTAAATTTTATATAGAATTAAAACTCTCTAAAATTAATTTGTCATTTACTTTCAAGTTGTGACCACAATTATAACTACTATTTAGGTTCAATTTCAAATTAAAATTTACTCCTTAATATTAGTACATTTTCAAAAGTACTACTTCATCTTCACAATTACTTTCTGATTTTTCTCTTTTTCAGACAATTTTAAACTTACAGCAAAAATTTTAAGAATACTATGAAGAACATTTTAGTCCTTCTGAATCACTTAAAAGTAAGGTGCTGGCTGACTTTTCATCATCCCCAATATTTTACTCTGTAATTTCTACAAACAAGAATATGCTGTTATATAACCATGACAAACCTTAGAATGCAGGCTTTTACATCTATTACTACTATCTAATGCACAAATCTTATTTAGAGTTCCTCAATTATGGCACCACTTTTTTTTTATAATATTGGAGCAGAAAATGGGTGACTCTTTCCCACCCCTTAATCATTAATGTCATGACTGACATCCCTATAACAAAACACAGATTAACGAGAGAAAGGCATCGCAAATATATTTCACTATGGTTTTACATAATATGGGAGCCCTTAGGATGAAGAACTAAGGAAACAGAAAAAAAAAAAAAAAACATCCATTTTTATGCTTAGGTTCAATGAAGAATGGACAGGCATGCAGAACTGTGATTAGACAAAAGGATTTGATCTAATTCTAGTAGGCCCAGGTGGGGAAACACAGCCAGGCTTATCTGGATTGTCTTGGCCTCTCTATGCAGTGTTCCCTCCTCCTGGGTATGGGGCGGGACCCTTTCTCAAGGCAGGTCAGAGACTTTCAGTATGGCCAGCTCTTACCCAGATAAGACAGAACATGACAATAATATTTTTAGTTTGTATGGCTGGCTTTGGGAAAAAGGGCTTCTGGTTCCTAAGACCTGCTTTGGGGAAAAGAATTCTAGTTTCCATGGCTTGTCTCGGAGGGAATGAGTGACACGGAATAGGAGGCCAAAGATACACTTTGCTTCCAAGGCTGCTTCTGAGGCCTTCCCTTTTGAGTATGTTTTTCTGAACCCCAACACCACCCAAAGGATCCAGTTCAGAATCCCATATCACATTTAGTTTTTATGACTCTTTCAATCTAGAACAGTTGCTTTTCTTTCTGTTACCCTCACAACCTTGATACTTCTCCTTTTTTGTTATTGTTGTTTGTTTGTTTGTTTTGTTTTGAGATGGAGTCTCACTCTGTTGCCCAGGCTGGAGTGCAGTGGCGTGATCTCAGCTCACTGCAACCCCCGCCTCCCGGGTTCAAGTGATTCTCCTACCTTAGCCTTCCAAGTACCTGGGATTATAGGCATGCACCACCACGTCAAGCTAATTTTTGTATTTTTAGTAGAGTCGGGGTTTCATGATGTTGCCCAGGGTGGTCCTGAACTGCTGACCTCAGGTGACCCACCTGCCTCAGCCTCCCAAAGTGCAGGGAGTACACGTGTGAGTCACCACACCCAGTCTTGATACTTCTATATCACAGGCCAGTTCTCCCATTGACAATGCATCAATTTGGGTTTGTCTTTAGATTCCTCAAGATGAAATTCAGGGTAGGCATTTTGGCAGAAATACACAGAGGTGAAGCTTCCTTACATGGGGCAGGATATTAATTTGTTCCATTTATTGTGATAGTAACCTTGATCACGTGCCAGCTTCTCTACTGTGGAAGTTACCATTTCTTCTCTTTGCAATTAAGAATTATTTGGGGAGGAAGGTATATTTAGAACATGTAAATATTCCATTCCCCATCAAATTTTAACCTGCTAGTTTTCTCAGCCAGTATATTTCTTAGCAGAATTGATTATCGCTACAATGATTGCTATATTGTGATTTCCTAACTCCATCATTCCTTCTACACTGACTAGTTGGCACTTTTCTACAAGAAAAAGCTTTCTTTTCTCTCCATTTATTTACTCATGTCTTTATCCATAACCGTATGAACTGGAAGATTCCTATTTTATTCAGTGAGTTATAATAGGGTAGTATCATTACATAGTTTGATGCTCAAGTTGTTCCAGATTTGACCAATGAGATCCCCTCTAAACTCGCTCCTATGTACTTCTGCCAGGCTACCATTGTCCTTCAGTATTTCCTTACTTTCTGGCACAAATAGATACTTTAGATTCGTATATATGTGTCTTATTTCAGCCCCAAAATTCGTCATTTTTTTCAAGAAGGCAAAATCCATTAATCAAAAATGATACTAAAGAATCAAGATCTAGGCCAGGAATGGTGGCTCATGCCTGTAATCCCAGCACTTTTGGAGGCTGAAGTGAATGGATCACTTGAGGTCAGAAGTTCAAGACCAGCCTGGCCAACATGGGGAAACCTTGTCTCTATTAAAAATACAAAAATTAGCTGGGCGTGGTGGCACATGCCTGTAATCTCAGCTACTCAGGAGGCCAAGGTGGGAGGATCGCTTCAACCCGGGAGGTGGAAGTTGCAGTGAGCCCAGATGACGTCACTGCACTCCAGCCTGGTTGATGGAGCAAGACTTTGTCTCAAAAACAAAACAAAAAAAAGAACCAAGATATAGATGCCTGGTGTGTTCAGTGATACTGGAGCATACTGGAGCATTGTCCTAGGCTTTTCCACTGGGCAGAGCTACATATACATTTACATCAGTATGTATTTTCATATTCATCTATATTCATTAATAACTGTGAAAAGTGTATAGCTTCTAAAGAATGAGACTGATTTTGTTGAAACACTGTGACAGTCACACTCCAAAATTCAAGCTGATGACTTATGTCTTAAGCTCTAGATAGAAGGAAGTCTATAGAATTTGCTATTAGTTGAAGCTCTCTTTAATGTTGGGAACTAGATTGATAAATATTCTACTAGATGCTGAGCTAAGCTATTCTATATTTTCCCTATTAAAACAAACACCTTATTTTTATCTGAAATGATCCATATTTATATGTATTTTCTTTCATTCAATTGAATTGCAAATTCAAAATAAACAGCTTGAAAAGTCCACTGGCTACAAATGATACTCTTTTGAAGGGAAGTTATTACAGCACAACTCCAAGGGAAATAAATAACACAGTTCTACAGCCATGGTAAGTGCACATATTGGACTAAGTCTGGATGAAAAACTGTTGATTGTCAAACTCTCACCGTATAGTAACCACCAATTTTGTTAGAAATTACATGGCTTGATTTGTGTTAATCAGTCCTTTTCTCAATTAGACATTACGTTGTTATAAATCTGATGTGTTACAAGCAGAACGGGGAAAAATTGGATGATTATCAGAACATTGACCTCATTGTTTTTGAATTACTCCCACTATTAAATAGTAAGACATACATGTTAGCAAGAGGTGTTACATTTAACAAAATAAAGACAGACAGGTACACTTGACATGGAAACTTGTGCTACTTATAGGTATGTTTGTGTGTGTGTGTTTTCTATATATGCACAATCTAGATCTTTGGAAGGCATTTGTATAATTTTTCTGTTTTTTAATGAAAAGCTTCAGAGTAATATTACCCCAAAATAGCCCACTCGATCATTAAAAATATTCTGAACTTAAGACAACTGAAAAAAAAAAAAAATCCAGACTCCAGAAGATCTCTCTGCCCTCCCCCATCTAATTGAACACAGAAAACCACTTCTCTTTGTGAAGACCTTGTCTCTCTCCTCTTTCTCAATTTCCATATCAGAAAAGGAATAACCACGTTATCACCAGAGACAATAAGGTACAGAGAAAAAGTCCAGACAAATAAACCTTATGAACTAGGCTTATCTACAGTTAGTCTCCTTACATATTTGCCTTTCCACAATTTGCTGGCTGCAGAGGTTCAAAGTCCTTTTCTTTTGTTTTGTTGCTTATCTATAAAGTTATTTTTTGTCAGAATGCTATATAAGCCTACATTGTAACCAATCCTTTGAGTTACTTATGACTGTGTACTTATGTGTGTATGCACAATTATGTCTTAATAAACTCCTGGGTTTTTTTCTTTTGTTAAGTTATCTTTCTTCAGTTTAATTTGCAGGGACCCAACCAATAAACCTAATATGAATAGAGGAAAAGTATTTTTTCCACTTCCTACAATTATAATTTCTTTAAATTACTACACCAGGTATAGTAATTTAAAGTGTAAATTCTGAAAAAGAATCACCATAGTAAGCCACCTCTTCTTGAAGTATTGTCAGATAAAGACCATAAAAATTATAGTTCATTCTGTCTTTATATATTAGAAATAATGGCAGATTTAGAACCAACTGGTTCTCATTATTTTCTGCCCCTCCTTCCTTGAGTAGGTCATTCAATATGCTTATAACCAGAATTAACAAGTCACGGTCTTTCCTTATTGTTACTACAAATGACAGTTTAGAATATTTTGCTAATGGATCCTAAAAAATAATGAATAGAATGTTAGGGGTTGAATAATTGGGTCTATTGAAAAATGTAGGGCCACCCCAAATTAGGTGTTTCCTTAGTGGATAATATTGGGTTGATATGCAATAGCATATTAGACACTTGTCATATTAAATAATTTTAATAAGAAACAGGAAAATGAACTTGTACTTATTTTATTAGAAGTTTAGCTTTTCTTTCCATTGATGATTAGGGAGAGAAGTTCATTTATTTTATTTTGATATATTTTATTATGTCAAAAGCTATAGACAAAATATGTATTTTTTTAAATTTACTCATTGGAGAGTGAGTATGATTTTCTCCTTTGTTGGTGTGACTAAAAATAGTTCTGAAGTACTTACACAACCCACAACCAAGAAACTAGAAATTAAATATGCTCAGAGATTTTAAGATATTTAATTTTATGAAAGCTGAATTTACATTATAAGTAATTTATTATAGTTAAATTATTGAATTTCATTAGCTTCATCAGATTAATTACAGATATTTTAGTAATTCTAGTCAGGTTATAGGAAACCCAGAAAAAAAGGTGGCTTTTTTCTTATTTTAAAAAATTTCATGACAAGCAACTGCATTTGTATGAAGGAAAACGTTAGAGTAGGTAGCTAGATAGACAGGTAGATAGACAAATAGATAGCAGGAAAGGAAGCCCCAGAAGCTCTAAATAGCTTGCACCACTCGGAATCAATACAAAAAGAAAATTTATGTCCTGTTTTTAGAGCAATCAGAACTAACAATAACCACATCTGGACTTGCGGTTAGGCTTATCTGGCCCTAACTGGGACTTACCTGGCCCTAGCAGAAAATCCCTTCAGTAGGGACTTTCCCCAGTAGCGAGCATGTGCATTTTGACTTGGCTCACTCTAAAGGTCACTTTTTGCTCATTATAATAGTAAAAAACACACCCATGGCTGGGGATTCAAAATCCTCATGAGACATGCGGCATATGTACTACTGTAGTACACATGTTTTGGGACCTCCCAAAATGTGCTTACTGGTAACACCTCTTAATGCCCATTTATAAATATTCATGTAAAACTCTCATAAAGGAGGTTCCCCAGTGTCAGTCAATGCATCTCATTCTTGATCAGCCCACTCTGACTAGGCTTTCGGCGTGTACTTTTTTCTTTAAATAAACATTGCCATTGCTGAGCTGTCACTGGGTGTCTCTTAGCTGAATTCTTTCCTCCAAGAAGACAGGAACCAAGGACCCCATACTCCCCAGTAACAAAAGCATTACAAGGAAACAGTAAAATGACAGAAGCCTCATGTTCTAACAGTCTAAAAGGAAGATGACTAGAAGTGGATATGAAGATATTTTATACTCATACATTTTCCTTATTATCACAAACTTTAAAACTCAAAATACAGAAAAGATTTAGAGAAAATAAATTTAATTTTTCTTGTGAGAGAGGAAGAATCTTTTTCTGAATATGGATTTTATGTCATCTATTTAATTCTGGTATTTCTATTGAAAGGTATCATAATATGCAACCCCAAAATACACCTCTTTAGTATATGCATCATTTTGAGCTAAAGGTCCCTGAGGAATAACAGACACCAGAAAAGCTCTAAAAACAAGACATAAATTTTCTTTTTGTAAAATAAATTTACATACATAAAGGAGATTTCTATTTGTAAAAGATATCTCCCTTTCCCATACCAGGCAATGGATAACTCTTAAATCTTATTGATTGAGAAGACACCTATATAAATCTGTGTAACAAACCTCACTAAAACAACCCTTGTTTAGCATACTTCTCCTGGTCACTTTCCCAACGGGTCCCCCCTGCCCAGAAGCCCAAAACGCTTTTTTCTTTTCTGAGCCTAAGATATAATGTAAGCCTATATTCTAACTACCCCTTTGGATTACTCATTACTGGTGCTCCTATGTACATGGATGTGCATGGTGTGCATGTTAATAAATTTCTATTTAGTTTTATTTTCTTGTTAATCTGTCTTTTTCCAGTCTAATTTACAGGGCTCCAGCCAAATGGGTAGAGCCATCTCTATGATGAGTAGAAGGAAAAGAATCTAAAATAACTAAAATAAAAAGATTATCACCCCCCTCCTACAATAAGATACATGATACTGTAGGAGACCAGGATATGACACCCCAAAATATGTCTCCTTAGAATAAGGATTATTATGAGCTGATTATTTTGAGACACTGCAGACAATCAGGAAGCTCTGAAAATGAAGTAGAAGTTACTCTTTTTAAAGAGAAACACTTATCTCTGAAGGAATGTTCCATTTGCAAGGGTGGCTTCCTTTCAGTACCCAGAAGGAAAGGATAACTAAATCACCAGAGACTCTTTGCAGTGGAGAAGACACTGGTTTAAGTCTGCATAACAGAATTTATCATGGATTACTGTACTTTTCTTGGTCACCTTACCATCACTGCCCCTGACCCATATCCATCTTTCTTTGTTTCAGTTGAAGGTGGTATTTAGGCCTAATCTCTAAGCCATTTCTTTGACTTATTCATTTCTCTAGGCATCTCCCACGTGTCAGTGAGGTATACAAGTTAATAAAGTTTTTTTGCTTTTATCTTCCGCATTTGTCCTTTGTTACAGGGGTCTGTTCCAGCTAAGAACTCAGTAGGGTAGAGAAAAAACTATTTTTCCTCCTCTACAATACTTTTGTATAATGTATTTAAAATATTGGTTATTGCGTATGGATCATAAAAAATAACAAGGGTTGCTCTTAGGAATATCCGTGAGATTAAAGAGGAGATAACAATGTTACCAATTACATTATTCCCTTTTTAAAGTTATGAAATAGTCCTATTCCCGTGAATAGGAAACCAGAGAGAAAAATCCAAAAATAACTACGTCACACCTCCCAGATTTAACAAGTATTTGAATCTTACCATATATTTCAGAGCATTTTAAAAAATAAAATGTGACATAGCTTTGAAGCTCTTCCTGATATTTTGATCCTGCCTCCGGAAAGACCAATACTATTTTCAGTTTGGTGGGTGTCTTCCACATCGATGGTTTTCCGATTTTGGAATAAGTCACTGTATTATTTAAATACACATATAACTTTATTTTGTGTTTAAAAACTTTATACATTTAGCACTGTTGGGTGCTCTCAACAATCTGTTTTTACTTCTCACTCAACAATATATTTTCCAGTATAATTCATGTTATCTAATTCATTCGTTTTAGCACAAGCACAACTAACTAGGTAACCTTGGAGAAGCTAAATAATTCTGCATGCTTCAATTTCTCATCTATATACTAAAGGCGATAATAAAAGTGTGAGTTGTAGTAATTGGATCAGTATATGTGAATTAAACTAAGATTCTGTTAGTGCAAATATTCTCTTATCAGGAATATTTATCTCTACGTTGAAGTGTTAGATCAATGGATATGAACACTTTCAACTCCGCCATACAGTGACAAATTATTTGTAAAAGTGATTGTACCAACCTAGACTTTTCAGTAGTATATGAGGGAAAATTTCTCTTCCCCACTTGCCAGTAAACATTTGGTATTCCAGAAATTTATATTTTTACCTATCTAGCCAATATGAAGTGTTATATTTTTGTTTAACTTGCATTTCTAAATTTTCCTATACTTATTGGACATTTGAATTTTTTCTTCTGTTATGACATAATGCTTATTTTTCTACAAGGTCAATTATTTTCTGATTGTTTTTTAGAAATTTATATATTCTGAAAATAAAGATTTCATTTGTTGTGTAAGTTTCAATTATATTTATCCCAATCTGTGTAATGACTTCATTTTGTTCCTGTGGTTTTCTTGTTATTTTTGTTACTGTTTTTCTTTTTTTTTTGGTATATGAGTTTTAAGTTTTAATATTATTGAATTCATCAATTTTATTCTTCAATAGCTTTTTGTACATCTAACCAAATATATTTCCTTGCCAAGTATCATGGAAATATATTCATATTTTGAATTTATTTTTATTGTCCCTAATTAACAAGCAAAAACAAAGTTAAATGATATTTGACATTTCTGAGACAGGGTCTCACTCTGTCACTCAGGCTAAAGTGCAATGGCATAAACATAGCTCACAGTAATTTCTAATTCCTGGGCTTAAGGAGTCTTCCTGCCTCAGTCACCTGAGTAGCTAGGACTACAGATGTGCACCATCATGACTGGTTAATTTAAAAAAGAAAATTATTTGTAGATAAGTGGGCTCACTATATTGTCCAGGCTGGTCTTGAACTCCCGGCCTCAAGTGGTCCCTCCACCTCAGCCTCCCGTAACTCTGGGCTTATAGACATGAGTCACTGCACCCAACCAGTTAAATGGCATTAAACGGCTCCTAAGAAAAGTAGATATTTATTTGCTTTATCCCTCAAAATCACCGTTAGCCACCATTTGCTGTGGCAATCTTATATATATATATCTTTTATATATATCTAAATAATATTCATGTATATCTATTTGTTGATTTATTAATTTTAAATATTTTCTATTGACTTAAATTTTAGATGAGATTTTAACTCTTATGTTGTTATTTCCTCTCTTCCCCATTTTTTATCACAGCAGTTTAGTTGTCCTGCCTTTTTTTGGTTTAATAATATTAGGTATTTATATTAATATAACTTGGCAAGTGTTATTCAAAATTTATCAGTGTAGTGTATATTAATTATGTTTTTTCTCGCTTTTTGTTAATAGCCCCTTTTTAACTTGCTACTTTTTTTTTTTTTGGTAGGTTTGCCTATTCTTATGTCTTAGTAGTCTCTCATTATAATTACCTACAAGATCAATCACATAATGTAATCTACTTGGCAATCCTACGTGGAGAGCTCAGTTCTTCTATCGGAATAGATTTTGCTCTAGTCACGCTACACAGCTGTCAATATAGGACTTTCATTTTTTGTCAGCCTCAAAATTTAATTTGCCTTTTATTTATGTAGCACTCTCTTTGTGCTCCCTCTAATATCTTCTTTCTTATTTATTTCTTTGTTTGAAAGGACACATAGTCACCCTGAGACTTCTCTTCCTCATAATGCTAGAGATACAACCCTTTTCTGTTAGTGCTTTGGTTTTCTAAACCCTTGTGTTCTTTTGCAGATTTGCTTTTTTTCTTTTTGAAGGAACATCCTTGCTATGTTCTGAATGTTTGTGTGTCCCAAAATTTATTTGTTGAAATCCTAACCTGCAAAATAATGATACTGGGAAGTGGGGAGTTTATGAGCTCTTAAGGTCCTGAGGAAAGAGCCCTCATGATTAGTATTAGTGCCCTAATGATGAGACCCAATAGAGCAAATTAGACTCTTCCACATGTAAGGACACAGCTAGAAGGCACCATCTATGAACCAGAAAGCAAGCCCTCACCAAACACTGAATCTGCTCACACTTTGATCTTTGACTTCTTGACCCCCAGAGCCGTGATAAATAAATTTCTGTTACTGATAGTTTATGGCATTTTGTTATAGCAGCCCAAGTGGATGCAAATCCTCTACTAGCTTGCTTGGCATGAAAG
This sequence comes from Theropithecus gelada, assembly GCF_003255815.1. Taxonomy (NCBI): domain Eukaryota; kingdom Metazoa; phylum Chordata; class Mammalia; order Primates; family Cercopithecidae; genus Theropithecus; species Theropithecus gelada. The sequence continues at coordinate 171,362,046 of NC_037670.1, read as the reverse complement.
TAAAGGGGGTAAATTTTGTGACATTTTGTTTGAGAATATATGTGTTCATTCAATAACTCATTAATAATGAGCTCACTATAGAATTCTATACTAGAGATAATCTTTCTTCAGAATTCTATAGGCACGATTGGATTATCTTCTTGCTTCCAGTATTGCTGTTGGAATGTCCAAAGCCATTTTGAGTTTTGATCTTTTGTATGTGATGTGTATTGTGTTTGTTGTTGCTTTTGTCCCCACAGAAAGCTGCAGAACTTTCATTTTACCCTTGTGGTTCTGAAGTTTTGTAATTACATGTCTCTATGTGAGTGTATGTTCGCCCATTTGGCTGGACATTCTCTTTCTATCTTTAATTCAGAAAACACATAGCTCACAGTTATAGAAAGTATTCTAAATTATCATATAATACATGCATCTTTTAAAGTTTCTCTTTGTATAATTTTCATTATTTTAATATTTGTTATCACACTTTATTACCTCACCTGTTATATATATTTCATTGCTTTATGTTGTTTTACTTAAAGGATGATTTCCTTTCTCAACTTTATTTCTCTAAACTTATACTGACTATTTTTTAAAATGTCTCCTATTATACTGTTAATTTACCATGTCTTATTTTTAATTTCCAAACACTATTTATTATAGCATTTTTAAATAAATTATTTGGATCTATCTAAAAATATTAGTTTTTAAAGCTTTCCTCCCCCTGTACAATTTCTATTTTATTCCAAGTTATTTTTTTCTTATCTTTTGTTTCCTTTTTATTCAGTGTTACAGCTTTTTTTTTTTTTTTTTTTTTCTCAAATACCTGGCAAGCTTTGTTACAGGGGAACCTGGACTTCAGAATCATTATAACTATCCTCATGGGGTGGTAAGATTTCTAGATTCCTCTAACTGGTAGAATTTGGAAATAAGTCTCAGATTTTATGAATTCATGGCTGGAGATTAAAATTACAGCATCATCAGTGTTTAGAAGGCATTTGTGTTGGAAAGACTTACAGAATTTAAAAATCGAAGAAAATGCCCAGCATCAAGCCTTCTTTATAGGTGAGCCACAATTATGATTTTCTACATATTAAAATCTATGTTGATTTCTTTAAACCAATATTTCTTACCTTGAATAAATTCACATTTAATTTTTTTACTTATCCGTAAAATAATTAAAAGATGTGTATCTGTTTTAAGTGTTCCATTTAAAGACACCCAATGGAAAAAGGACATTAAAAACAGTTAAACCTGAGGAGGGCAGAACAAGATTGTGGATTAAGACTCTCCAGTGATCACCCATCTGAAGAAACATCAATGTCAACAACTATCCACAAGTAAAAATATCTTCACAAGAGCTAAGAAAACCAGGTCAGTGGTCACTGTACTTTGTTATAGCACAATATTTAGAAAACACACACCAAAAAAGGTAGAACGGACATGTTTGCATTACCCGTGTTACCCAACCTCCAACCCCAGGTAGCATAGAGCAGAGAGAAACACTGTTCACTTGGGAGAAAGAGAGGCAGGCAATCAGAACTTTGCCTTGGACCCAAATACCAGGCCCACCACAGTAAAAGCCAGCATTAGGCAGACCGCCACGATTTCTGACTTCAGCCTGGTATCTATAGCCTGATCCTTTAGATCCACCATCATGCAAGATAGGAACCCAAAGACCCCACAAGAACAATTCAAATTCTGGTTCACATCACTACTGGCCAACTATAGCAGCCTTGGATTCTAAATAACCCACTATAACACGCAGACCTCAGAGGTCATGGGATTTAGACATGACCCACTGCTGTATTAGCCTCAGCAACTATGGGCTTCAAGTGCACCCTAGCACTGCACTAATTACAGAAGTCATGGCATTTTAGCCCTGCATTGTGGCAGGCTCTGTATCCATAAAATTCTGACCAGTCACTATATCAGCCATAGTGGTTCAGGACATAGGGCACCCCCTAATACTGCAATGGCTGCAGTGGTCATAGGCTTAAGGATCACAGCAGATGGACCACCCATAATCTCTAGACAGGCTTAACACTGAAGGAAATTCATAGACAGACTGAAAAGACTGGAATAAGTACCTACTTCTACAGTATGCAGACATCAGTACATGACCAAAAAAAATCAAGAACAATCAGGAACACATGAAGTCACCAAACAACAGCTAAAACTAAAAAGATGGAGATATATGAAAAATGCCTCACAATGAAGTAAAAATAACTGTTTTAAGGAAGCTCAACAAATGTCAAAAAAAAATACAGAAAAACAACTGAGAAAAAATGAAGTAAACATTGTGACTGAGATGAGAAAATAATAGATAAATTGAAATAATCATAATATTAAATCAAACAGAAATCCTAGAGCTGAAAATTACAATGAAGGACATTTTTAAAAACTATAGAGAGTATCAGCAGAAGAACTTAAGTGGAGGAGGATTCTCTAAACTGATAGACAAGTTATTTGAAAATATACATAGGGAAAAAGGAAATAAAAATAAAGAAAATGCAGAAAGCCTACAGGATTTTTGGGATAACCTTAAATGAGCAAGTATAATAATCATTGGCATTCAAAAACAGCAGTGACAGATAAAGGTAAAATATGATTTTAAAAATTGTAGGAGAAAACTTTGCAAACTTGGAGAAACATAGAAATATTTACAGGAAGGTAAAAGGTCTTCATTGGATTTAATTCAAATAAGATTACACTCAAGATATACTGCAACTGTCAAAACAAAGAAAAAAGAGGATTTGGAAAGCAGAAGGAGCAAAGAAGCAAACCACAAATGACAAGAGTTCTAATAAGCCAATAGCAGACATCTGAAGAAAAATCAAACAGGCCAAGAGAGAACAGGATGATATATTCAAAGTGCTGGGGGAAAAAACTGTCAACAAAAAATGCTGTGCCCTGCAAAGCACAGAAATAAGAGAAATAAATAATTTCCCAGACAAAAGCAGAGCGAGTTAGTCACCACCTTACAAGGAATGCTACAGGGAGTTCTTCAAGCTGAAAGGAAAGGACACCAGTGAGTAAAACAAAAATCACTGGAAGTACAAAACTCACTGTAAATGTAAGTATATAAAAATTCAGAATATTTTAGTATTGTAATGATGGTGCATAAATTACATATTTTAATATGACAGTTAAGACACAAAATTATTGAAATAATAACAAATCATCTGTTAATGGATATGCAATATAAAATGATGTAAATTGTGACATCAAAAATTCAAACTGCCAGGGGAGAGTAGAAGTAAAATGTAAATATTTTCGCTTTTGCTTTCTTTGCCTTTTTTTTTTTGTAGTCAAAGTTAAGCTGTTATCAGGTTAAAATAACTTATTACAACTCTGAAATGATTTTCATAAGCCTCATGGTAACGTTAACTCAAAAGCCTATAACAGATACACTAACATAAAAAGCAAAGAATAAAACAATTTTCATGAAAATTACTTAACCACAAAGGAAAGCAGTAAGAAAGAAAGGAAGAATGAATCTACAAAACAACTAGAAAACAAGTAACCAAAAGACAGAAGTAAGTTCCTACCTATAAATAATATTAAAAAATTCTCTAATGAAAAGACACTGAATAGCTGAATGAATGAAAAATAAACACAACTCTATTATAGGCTGAAATGCACTACAAGAGACACATTTCACAGGTAAGTTCACATGGACTAAAAATGAGGGAATGGGAACCATTAAACTACAAGGGTAGGCATAGTTATATCAGGTAAAATAGACTTCAAGCCCAAATCTGTGAAAAGAGACAAAATGGTCATTATAAAGTAATCAATTCAGTAAGATAATAATTATAAATATATACACCCAACATAGGACCCCCTAAATATATAAAATAAAGATTAACAAAATGCAAGCGACAGACTGAAATACACTAATAGTAAGCAACTTCAACACCTCACTTTCAGCAATGGATAGTTCATCCAGACAGAAAATCAACATAGAAACATCAGGTTGAAACTGTATTATTGACTAAATGAATACAGCAGGTATACAGGCATACAGAACAAGCCATCCAACAGCTGCAGAATACACATCCTTCTTACTTCCACAGGGAATGTTTTCCAGGATAGATGCTACATTAGATCATCAAACAAGTCACAACAAATTTCAGATTAAAGTCATATCAGGTATCTTTTCAGACCACAGTGACATTAAACTAGAAATCAGTAAGAGGAGGAATGCTGGAAAATTCCCAAATACATGGAAATAAAAAGCATATCCCTGAACAAACAATGGGCCAATGAAAAAATTTAAAAAGGAAATTTAAAACATTCTTCAGACAAATATAAATGGGAACACAACATACTCTGTGGGATATAGCAAAAGTAGTTCTAAGAGAGAAGTTTATAGCAATAAATACCTACATCGGAATATATGAAAAATCTCAAACAACCTAATCTTGTTTCTCAACGAACTACTAAACAAGAAAAAAAACCCAAATCTAAAATAAGAAGGATGGGAGGAAATAATAAAGACAGAGCAAAAATAAATACAATAGAGACTATGAAAGCATTAGAAAAGATCAACAGAACTAAGAGTTTTTTGAATTGATAAATGAAGTAGACAAACCATTAGCTAGAGTAAGAAAAAAAGAGAGAATACTTAAGCAAATTCAGAGACAAGTAAGTAGACATTACTACCAATGCCACAGGTATACAAAATAGTATAAGAGAACATTATGAACAATTGTATTCCAAAAAAATTGGATAACCTAGAAGAAATCAATAAATTCTGAACATATACAACTTACCAAGATTGAATTATGAAGAAGTAGAATCTCTGAACAGACCAATATAAGGAGATTAAAAAGAAGTAAAAAGTCGCCCATCAGTAAAAAGCCCAGGACCTCATGGCTTCACTGCTGAATTCTACCAGACATTTACAGAACTAATATCAATTCTTCTCAAATTTTTCTAAACAATTAAAACAGGAAAAAATACTTCCAAACCCATTATATGAGGCCAGCACTATCCTGATACCATTAAATCTGAACACAAAACTACTAGCCAATATTCCTGATGAACATAGGTTTAAAATCCTTAACAAAATACTAGTAAACCAAATTCAATAGCAAATGGAAAACATCATTCTCTGTGATATGTGAGATTCACCTCAGAGATGAAAGGATGGCTTACCATATGTGAATCAATAAATGTGACACATCACACTAACAGAATGGACAACAAAAATAATATGATCATTTCAACAGATACAGAAGAAACCTTTGATAAAATTTAACATACATTCATCATAAAAACACTCCATGAATTAGGTATAGAAAAATACCTCAACATAATAAAGGCCATATATGAAAATCCCACAACTAACATATTCAATGGGAAAGATGAAATTTTTTCCCCTGAAATCTAGAAAAAACAAGGACATCCAATATATTAGTTTGTTTTCACACTGCTGATAAAGATATACCTGAGACTGGGTAAATTATAAAGAAATAGAGGTTTGGCCAGGCACGGTGGCTCACACCTGTAATCCCAGCACTTTGGGAGGCTGAGGCAGGTGGATCATGAGTTCAGGAGATCAAGACCATCCTGGCTAACATGGTGAAACCCTGTCTGTACTAAAAATACAAAAAATTATGCAGGCATGGTGGTGGGCGCCTATAGTCCCAGCTACTCCGGATGCTGAGGCAGGAGAATGGCGTGAACCCAGGAGGCGGAGCTTGCAGTGAGCCCAGATCGTGCCACTGTACTCTAGTCTGGGCCACAGAGCGAGACTCTGTCTCAAAAAAAAAAAAAAAAAAAAAAAAAAAAAGAGGTTTAATGGACTCACAGTTCCATGTGGCAGGGGAGACCTCACATTCATGGTGGAAGGTAAAAGGCACTTCTTACATGGCGGCAGGCAAGAGACAGAATGAGAGCCAAGTAACAGGAGTTTCCCCTTATAAAACTGTCAGATCTCCTGAGACTTACTCACTGCCACGAGAACAGTATGGGGGAAACCATCCCTATGATTCAATTATCTCCTGACTGGGTCCCTCCCACAAGAGGTGGGAATTGTGGAAGCTACAATTCAAGATGAGATTTGGGTGAGGATATCAAACCATATCATCTGCTTTCACCACTTCTATTAACATGGTACTAGAAGTCCTAGCCAGAGCAATTAGGCAAAAAGGCATTCAAATTAGAAAAAAAAAATTAAATTATCCTTGTTTGCAGCTGACATGATCTGCTTTATAGAAAACTTTAAAGACTCCACCAAAACTTGTTGGAACTAATAAACAAATTTATTAAAGGTGCAGGATAAAAATTAATACAAAACTCAAAATCAATAGTGTTTCTGCACACTAACAGTAAGCTACCTGAAAAAGAAATCAAGAAAATAATCTCCTTTTTGATAGATTCAGGTAGTTTAACAGTAAACTACCTGAAAAAGAAATCAAGAAAATAATCTCCTTTTTAATAAAAAAAACTCCAAAAATTTTAACCAGGGAGGCGAAAGATCTCTACACTGAAAATTATGAAACATTGGTGAAACATATCGAAGAAGACACAAATGAAAAGTAAGATTTTATGTTCATATATTGAAAGTAGTAATATTGTTAAAATGCCTATACTACTTAAAGTCATTTACAATGCAGTTCAATCCCTATCAACGAACTAATGACATTCTTCAAAGAAAAAAAAAATCAATCATAAATTTACTTTTTCACAGGCAACTGATTTCCTACAAAGGCACTAAGACCACAAAATGGGGAAAAAAACAGTCTCTTTAATAAATGGTGTTGGATAAATTGGATATACATATGCAGAGAATAAAACTAAATCCTTATTTCTCACCATATATAAAATCAATTAAAAATGGAATAAGCCTTAAATGTAAGGCCCAAAACTATAAAGCTACTAAAAAAAAACAAAAAAAAAACCAAAACAAAACCAAAAAAACAGGAGAAAACTCCATGACTCCATGACATTGGTTTGGGCAAGGTTTTTTTTTAATATGCCCCAAAAGCACAGGCAACAAATGCAAAAAATAGACAAGTGGAATTACCAAAATCTGAAAAGTTTCTGCGCAGCAAAGGAGAAAATCAACAGAGAGAAGAAACAACCTACTGAATGGGAGAAAATATTTGCAAACTCCACATCTGATAAATTATACATCTGATAAACTATACATCCGATACATCTGATAAATTCATGGAGTGCTTTTATGATAATGTATGTTAAATTCTGTCAATGTTCAAAATATATAAGAAACTCAAACAACTCAATAGAAGGAATACAAATAACTCAATTAAAAACGGGGAAAGACATTAATACACATTTCCAAAAAGAGGGCTAACAGGCATATAAAAGTGTTCAATGTCATTATTCATCAGGGAAATGCAAGTCAAAATCAAAATGAGATATGATGTCACTCCTGTTAGAATGGCTATTATCAGAAAGTCAAAAGATAATAAGTGTTGGCAAGCATGTGGAGAAAATGGAAGCTTTACCAACTGTTGATGGGTATGTAAATTGGTATAGTCATTATGGAAAATAGTATGAATGTTCCAGAATGAACTAAATGTTGAACTAGCACATGATCTAACACTTTTGTTAATGGTATATATCCAAAGGAAATAAAGTCATTATGTTGAAGAGATATCTGCACTCATTTTTATTACAGCACCTATTCAGAATAGCCAAGATGTGGAATCAAACTAAAAATACCAATGGATGAATGGATTTTTAAAATGTGGTATATATACACAATGGAATACTGTTCAGCCATAAAAATGAAGGAAATTGTGTCATTATCACAACTTGAGTCAATCTGGAGGACAGTATGTTGAGTGATATAAGCTAGGCACACAAAGAAAAATATTCACATATCTCACTCATATGTAGAATCAAAAATAAAGGATCTCATAGAAGTAGAGAATAGAATGGTGGTTAACAGAGGCTGGAGCGGTTTGGAGGGAAGAATGTGGAGATGTTGGTCAAACGAAACTTAATTACAGCTAAATATGAGGAGAGACCTATTGTATAGTATGGCAACCATAGATAATAATCGAGTCGTATTCATAAAAAACACAGAGAGTTGATATTAAGTTAAAAATGATAACTATGTAAAGTTGATACTAAGTTAAAAATGATAACTATGTAAAGTAATATATTTGTTCACCAAAAACATCTACAATGAGAAAAGTTATATTTAACATTAATATATTATCTTAATACTCATAAAGTAACTAATTTCCATTAATACCCATATGTGTGAGGGTTTTAAATCACCTCAGATATGTAAAACTGCCATTTTACAACTGAGTACTTGAAATGATCCTACAATCAATAGTTACATTCTTGGGATGGAGGAAAACAGCTGCATGATGTAATGACAAAAAATAAAATAAACCCAAATTGCTTTATGTGAGTCACTCATTTAGCAGAAATAATTTTGCAAATTTGCTGCAAAGTGTATTTCTATTTTTCATATGATTGTCACTATAAAATTTAAATTGTATATAGCTGGAAAAATTGCTTTCCTAATTATCATAAAATTATTCTTAAGAATTCATCACATCTTTAAAATTACACATTTGAAAAGGAAATGAGAACTTCAACAGTAATGCGCAAAATATGAACAATAACACTTAGCTGTGCTTAAAACAATTCACAAAATTCCTTTCTTGAAAAGGAAAATAGAGCGCAGTAGAAAAACTCTGATGGTAAGATTGCTTGCGCTGTGCCTGAGATAAATGCATTAGAAAAGTATTTGTTAAGAAAAAAAAAAATCAAAACCAAGCTCCCTTACACTTAATACTAGTAACCTATGTCATTAGTCACTTGTTCTCTTTCACATAGATTGAACTTAAATAAGTTGTTAATTTGATGCTCTATTATGTATTGTTAGTTCCATGAATCATCTACAGAAAGTGAGTGTCCCCACCCACTTTGCATTGTCTAAAATGCAATGCCTGATTAGCAATAGAAAATGATAATGTTTATGAGGTACACAGTAGTTCAGCTGCCAGACACCTTCTGGCGTGATTTAGAGCAGTTCAAAGTGGTATTGTTTGAACCTGGAAAATACTAAACACGTTTAAAAACTGTCAAAGGCAAGCCTTTTTTGTTTCATCGAGAATAACTAATTTGCAATGCTCAAGACGGCAGTAGTGCCCATGACAAAATAGTCATATGTAGCATCTATGTAGCACTGTTACAGTAGGTAGCTAACAAGGCATGAGCAGGGCAACAGAGAGCTCTCCCTACTCTCCACCAGGAATGTCAGGCGAACATCAGGTGATGGGCAGGTGCTTGTTAACTGCCTCTCCTCTAAAATAATAATTGGTCACAGCCAGCTCCAGGGAAAAGCAGTCTCGCGATAGATAGAAAAACCTGAAACTGGCGATGCGATCAGCAGGAGTTCAGTGAGTGGGCTCAAGCATGAGCATCAAGAAGCAAAATGGCAGAGTTTACTCGGTATATGACCTTCTAGGTTCATTCAGTTGGTAAGGGAAGAATGCTTCATGTGAGCCTGCATACAAGTCCAGTAAACACACTGCACCTGCTCACCTCCCAAGTGCCAGCAACCTGCTGCACATGCAGACAGCCCACCCCAAGGCAAGAATCAGGGCAGAAGAGACCCAAGACCCTAGAAGTATGCCCACCCCAAGTCAAAAGGTCAAATGGGCACTTGCTCTCTCAAGTCACCCGCTTGGCCTTCTTCCAAGTGTATTTTATTTCCTTTCATTCCTTCTCTAAAGCTTTTATGATAAACTTTTACTCATGCTCTACTGCCTCTGTCTCTCCTGCGTTCTGCCTCCTTGGTTGAATTGTTTCTTCGGAGGAGGCAAGAACTGAGGTTACTGTAGACCCATACAGATTCACTGCCGGTAACCGAGTGGCATCTTAAAACATGTATGAGCAGAGAATAGAACAAGAAAACGGATTCACCAGCAATTATAATTCTGGTTGTAAACTTGTTACAATGTGAGGAATACATTCCTGGGAAGGAGATAAGGCATTAATTTGTTTTAAAATATACTTTCAAATTTCAGAGAGCAAAGTCCTAGCAAGGATTTATTTGAACATTTAATATTTTTGTATAGTTTTGTTTCTAATTATTGACATTTATGTTAGATAGTTGGTTCTAGAAAAAAAAATCTTAGTATGACTATTTTTCTTCATATTGACACAGCCAGGTATAGAGGGGTTCCCACAGAAACAACTCTGATTGGTCCGTGTACAGGGAGAATGGGATGGAGCTGCTGGAGTTCACTCTGTTTGCAGGGGGCAGGAGCCTGGCCTCTCCTGTTCTGGGCTGGAAACTAGGATTCAATCTGTGAGGCAGGAAACCTGGTAACAGGACGCTGATTTTGCTGAGAGTCCCTGTTCCCCCTTTTTATTAGTTTTCCCCGAAAACCCCCTGCCCTTCTCACCCTTCAAAGTGTCTGTGAGCCTAATTTTTCATGGTTGTGTGACAAGGACCCTGTTTTTACTTGAACTAAGGAGAAAGTCCTACAACAATATATATTAAATTTTATAATAGTTGATTTGGCAATAGGAAAATATGTAGCATAAAATGATCATCTTTGTTATCTTTACAAATGTTCATGGGAAGGAGGTATTACTCTAAGATTTTTTAAAAAGTAGTTCCTCTGATTTTTACCTTCTTTAACATGAAAGTATAACAATACACATATAAAAGGATTTCTGTTTCTAACTATGGTTATCTAAAAGATGCTATGTGCTATTTATGCTACACAGTCATTCCATAGTATTGATTCATAGCAGAAACACTCCAAGGGGGATGTGTGTGTCTATAATAATACCATTTCTCAGTTGGAGTCTTTTGCTTGATGTAACACCAAAACCTTGAAATGAATAGTGTTTGCTGAGTGAGTAAAGGGACAAATATACAGCTATCATCATTCAAGCAGTAACAATACATTTATGCTAAAGCAGTAATTTCTTCTTAGTGAACTCTTATAAAGGCATTCAGCAATGCATAATCACTTATTCTTACTTATTCTTCATGCCATTCACATTGTTAAGTTCTAAATACACAAATCACCATAACAACACGGAAGATTTCAAAAAATGATCGTGTTGAGTTTTGTTGTTCAACGATCTCAGCATTTTTCTTGATTCATTATGTGCTCAATTGTTTCCAAGAGCAAAATTGAATAATCTTCACCATTATGTTGCACTTTCTTTTTAAAAAGAACTTAGCTAAGTCATCAGAGAGGTTTATGTATGCCCAGAATTTGTAAATCCACTCCTATATTGGTTTTACAATGTATTATTACACAGTGAAAATTTGAAGAAAAGAATTCCATTCATAACTTCTTTCTTATTTAACAACCTTGAAACATTTCATCAGATTTCAAGGTATTCCCCACTTTGGCAGTAATATTCTGATCATGTTGGGGTGGTCTGCATAAATATGTTACCACATGGAGTGGTCCTACAGAATCATTTCTCTCTTCTTCCACCTTCATTCTGACCTCTAAATTTAATGATATTGAAGCCCATATCAGGTGACCTTCCTTTACATTTGAATTAAATTCTCTAGGTATATTATGAACTGATTTCAATCCCAAAATATTTAAAAATTAATGGTACTCTAAATTAAAAGATTGGTACTCAAATATTATATCTCAAATCTTTCAATCAAATTTCAACATTTCAACTACCATTATTTTTCCTTTCAGATTGGGCTAGATCTAATTTTTTTTTTTTTTTTTCTGAATGCATTTAGTTCTTTCTTGAGCCTTTAAAAGTTTTTTAAACCTTATTTATGTGTGTTACGCTTTTCTCACCTATTAAACTGAAACTAGTAGGCACTGGAAATTTGCCTATAGGATACAAGAAAGGAAATAAACAAAAATGGTGGGTGGGGTTTCACATATGAACTAATTCTCGGGGCTATCTATTCCCCCAGAATCCTTTGACTGTGGCACGACACTCCAGCTAAACCAAAGTTTCCATGGCTGTTTTCACCTTGTGTATGATCCCTTCTTAAAACTGTGTGGTGACTTCAAAAAGTCATTTTCCCTTTGACTGAGTCAATGAGCTTTTCTTATTAATGTCTTAAAATTAAATTATCCCCAGCCACATACACACAGACCACAAAACATGTGTCAATCAAAATCCAAACAACTTCAAAAATAACATCAGAGTGACAGAATTCTATCACTCTTCTGATTGAATGATTTCTCTCTGAAACCAAGCCTGAGGTAAGAAATGTTTAATTATGAACAAGGTTTTCTTTGTGAAAAGTACTTGGAACTCAGGGGAAGAGAAATTAGGGAGAAAAACAAAATCAGCCACCGGATAGTATATACTCATAAATGAAACAAACCTAAAACTAAAACAACTAAAGCTAGGCATCTACTTTTAATGGTAAACGAGGTATAAATTGAGAAAGAAGTTTAAAGGAACTGAAACACAGCTAACACTCCATGATCTTACAAGGCAGATATAGAGTCAGACCTCCATGGGGATACATTTGTTTTTGTAATACATGTGAGAGTCACAAGTCAGTAGGGCCAAGTTTTGTAAAACATTCTGTCCATGTGTATACCTCATGGTAAATTGAACGAAGTGTCCTAGCAACTCATTCATTGAATGATTAAGACTCAGGACTCAGCATGGATAATGCCAAAGTTTTCATCTGACCTGAATTAAAATGGAAGACGTTACTCATAAGAACAAGTCCACAGAAGTTCAAATATCATTGTACATTAGGTCTCTGTAACTATGGCCTCTTGCATATCCTCAACCTCTTTTAAAAAATTTTTTTTTTCTCTAGTGGACCTAAATAAAATTGTAGGTAAATATGGCTTATTGGACATAATATATCTGTAAATATGACCAGATAACTATGTGATATTTGGTTTCAATATAAGCCAAGTAGACCTTTTATTTTAGGTGGAAAGTGTAAAAAATTATCAATGGCACTACAAAAGCAAAACGCGTGCTTGGAAGGGTGGGGCAATAACACCTATATTATTCAGACACACAGTGGTTGTTCTTGAATTATAAGCTAAGACACTTATTTTATTCTGTTGCCAATGGAGAGCCAATGACTTACTAAACAGGCTAATTATGGGCTCATGGAAGCATTTCATGAGGTTGAACAATGCGATGGATAAAGGATGGATTGGATAGATCTGATTAAGGAGGTCAGTTAGGAGGCCCTGCTTATTTATACTTGCCTATGTTAGGCGCTATAAGCTCCTAGCCTAGAGTGGTGGTTGGGCAGTAAAAGATGAGATTTGCAAATTTAAAATCATGAAGAAAACAAGATCTGATAATGGATAATAGGTTTTTGTGTGTTATTTTGTATGTTTGTGTTAAAGGAGTCTCCAGTGGATACTGTTATGTGCTGACCAGATCTCTTCCTGACTGAAAAACAACTTATCCCTTTTAGCCACATTTACTTGGCTAAAAAAAGTCACTTTGTCCTACCACTACTACCTTTTTCCTGGGACAACCTGTATCCAATGACTGGCCAAAGTGGAGACAAAAGCCTCAGTCCCATCACTCCAACACAGGCCAACGTTGAAGGGACATCCTAGATTTAAAACCCCTAACGAGGTCAGTTCTAGGCTTTGGTAAGAGTACATTGAATCCCAAATTCTATCTCTTCCCAATCCTTCTTTCTTTCTTTCCCACAGGTAGTGATCCCAAGAACACCCCTACATGCTCCTATGTGCGAAATCTGCTGCATGCTTCTCTCCAGCTCAAACCCAATCAGTAACAGAATCAAAGATGATGCTGACTTGCCAAGACTGGGGGGAAAAGACAATTGTGATACAAAGCAAACATCTGGCAGACAAGAAGAACAGGCGTGTAAGAAAGAAATATGGAGAAGAAAAATGAAGAGTGGATTTCAGAATGTTAACACTGAGGCGACTGTGCAGTACAAAGTAGAAATGTTCAGCAGGAAGCTGAAAAACACAGGGCTCCGATTTGGGAGCAGGTTCACAACAGACGCAGATGTTGTCATTATCCACATGGAGCAAAAAGCTCAGTTTCTACTTTGAGTATTGCTGTCACTGCCTTTGCTTCTATTATCCTGTGAGGAAATCCAAATAGCCTAAGATCTGTTATATGATTCCTGATAAGATTTCTTTTAAACAACATTCTCTTTGGTCGGTGTATTAGTCATGTGTTCAGATGGTCTAACTGAAGATACATATCAGCATCTTGGACAAGTTTTGATCAGTGTTAAACCATTTCATCAGCTCAAAGATACAACAACTGATCCTTTATAAAGCTTCCAACAAGATAAGAAATACCCCCTACCCAAACAAGTCATTTTCGTGGGGACAATAGAGAATTTAGTGAAACCCTGAATTATACCAAATACAAAGTTTAAGCATTTCAAACGATATCAGCTTATCAGGACTCAAACAGATTCTTTGGAAGTGATTAAATGTATTTTTTTCTACCTCTGTGAAGGACAAAACCTACATAGTGGCTAATTATGATCTAAAAATAAGATAGAAAACATATCCATATATATATTAAATACCCTGTTTTTATAGTCAATGTGCTTATCAAAAGCCATTTTAACCAGGTTTTCTGAAGATTTTTCTGTCTCTGGTAACTTGAATTCTAGAATTCAAAAATGTTATATTCTACATTAAAACTTTATTCATTTTATGTGACTATGAATTTTAATCATGCACATTAAAAGACATTTCCTTATATGGGACCATAACAGCATGTGCATCAGAAAGTAAACTCTGAAGAATATATATTAATTCATTAATTTACTCATTAGCTAAAATATTAATTGAGCTAAAAGCTAAACCATTCAGAAAGTAAGAGGCCTTTAGTGAGAAAATTGAGGCTTTGGGAATAGAGTTATGGGAATTTGGATAAGAACTAAAACTTATTGAGAACTTTTATGTACCTGTCATTATACTATGCTAGGTTCTTTAATGAAAGTTTATCTCATTTCATTTTTATAATCACTCAATTGTTACAGGATGATTATAAAATAGTTATAACCACCTTATTGTTAACCATTGTACTAAACAATAAATTTGAGACCAAAAGAGGTTATGTCCAAGTTCACATCATTATTAAGTAACTTTCCACTTGTCCCTGTTATCTTTCTATGAATATATACATTTTTCAGTTAGTTATTTAGGCATTAGTAGTACACAAAATACACAAAATGCTTCAACTTATTCCTGTGATAATATCATCAGAGTAACTCTACTCCACATCTGTCTTGAAAGACCTGCAAAGAAGACAGAATGAGGCCAGAAAAATCTCTCCATTTTAGATTAATTTGAAGTTTTGCAAATTAATCCATTTTGAATAACAATTCATCCAAATTTTTATTAACATGATTATCATAATTTGCGTAATCTCAGAGTGTGAAATGTCTATAGGAATCCTGACATACTTAGAGTTAAATATTTTCATTTTCATTTATTTGGATTTACCTTTTACTACAAAAATACAGGTGCATTATGCAGGAATAAAAGGAGGGTGCAGTGAGTACTAATTAATGAATTTCTTAATAATAAATGTTTTTAAAATAAAATAATTCAACAATTGTCATCTCAAATGGCCTTTACAAAAAAGGATAATACCTCAAGTATACCTTGAAACATTTTTCACAAGAATTAAGCATTTTGAGATGTATTTACTAACTCATTCTATATCTAATGTTGGCATGAAAAGAATTATCTAGTATGTAAGTCCTTAGACACTGGTTTTGCTCACCAGCAAGAATGCAGTTTGAATTTATTAAAATTATTGCGCTTTGCCTGTGTTCCAGGTTTCTTGTTAAGAACTTAACAAATATTAGACCTGAGAGAATTTTTCTCCAGATGAGGGTTCTCTGCAGTTTCTTCAGCGAACAAAATAACTTTATATACAATAATTGCTAATCACCAAATGCTAGTAAAACTGAATCATAAGAATGATCTAGTAAAAAAGAAAAAAAAAAACTATTTTATTAAAACAGTGGCAGCCTAGAAAAAAACAAATAATCCTATCAAAGAGTGGGCAAAGGAGGATAAACAATTCTCAAAGGCATATAAATGGCCAACAAATATATGAAAAAATGCTCAACATGACTAATAATTAGGGAAATGCAAATCAAATGCAAATCAAAACCACAAAGCAATACCACCTACTCCTGCAAGAATGGCCATAATCAAAAAATCAAAAAATCATAGATGTTGGCGTGGATGGAGTGAAGAGGGAACACTTCTACACTGCTGGCAGGACTGTAAACAAGTACAACCACTATGGAAAACAGTGAGGAGATTCCTTGAATAATTAAAAGTAGAACTACCATTTGATCCAGCAATTCCACTACTAGGCATCTACCCGAAGGAAAAGAAGTCATTATATGGAAAAGGTACTTGCACACACATGTTTATAGCATCACAATTTGAAATTGCAAAAATATGGAACCAACCCAAATGTCCATCAATCAAAGAGTGGATAAAGAAACTGTGGTGTGTACATGTGTGTGTATATATGTGTGTGTGTGTGTATATATATGTGTGTGTGTGTATATATGTGTGTGGATATATATATGTATGTGTGGATGTATATATAGATCTATCTATCTATCTATCTATCTATCTATCTATCTATCTATCTATCTGATGGAATACTGCTCAGCCATAAAAAGGAATGAATTAATGGCATTCACAGCAACCTGGATGATATTGGAGACTATTCTTCTAAGTGAAGTAACTCAGGAATGAAAAACCAAACATCATATGTTCTCTCTCATAAATGAGAGCTAAGCTATGAGAATGCAAAGGCATAGAATGACACAATGGACTTTGGGGACTCAGGGAGAAAGAGTGGGAGAGGGGTGAGGGATAAAAGACTACAAATTGAGTACAGTGTATACTGCTTGGGTTATGGGTGCACCAAAATCTCACAAATCACCACTAAAGAAGTTACTCATGTAACCAAATACCACCTGTTTCCCAATAACCTATGGAAATAAAAAAAATTAAAATTAAATTAAAAAAATTGCAACTTAAAGTGCTACCAAAAATCATTTTTTCTTAAAGAAATTCCCTTTGATAAAAATAATTAAGATTTTAAAAATAGATTTTAAATGTTTAAATGTCTTGGAAAAAAATGTGTGCCAGGGTTGGACGCACTTAGCACTTGATATTTGGCCAATGGCATTGTTTAATAGCTTTAATGTTGCCCAGAAGAAATATTAAATATTTAAAATAGAAACTTCTTATTCCTATACCTAGTTTCTTTATTTCAAAGAAAAGTAAGATTACTGGCTGGGCGCGGTGGCTCACACCTGTAATCCCAGCACTTTGGGAGGCCAAGGCCTGCGGATCACGAGGTCAGGAGATCGAGACCATCCTGGCTAACACGGTGAAACCCCGTCTCTACTAAAATACAAAAAAAAACTAGCCGGGCGAGGTGGCGGGCGCCTGTAGTCCCAGCTACTGGGGAGGCTGAGGCAGGAGAATGGCGTAAACCCGGGAGGCGGAGCTTGCAGTGAGCCGAGATTGCACCACTGCACTCCAGCCTGGGCGACAGAGCGAGACTGTCTCAATAAATAAATAAATAATAAAATAAAATGAAATAAATAAAACATAAAAATTCAAGCATTTTCCACAAGCACTTTGTTATGTTTAGGTATTTTGTCGGTGTTGGACATCTCACCATTAATATTTTTTTGATGTAGTGAACTGGAGTTCCAGGTCAATGTCCCATACTTATTGCTGGCACTTCACAGAGTAATTAAGGACTCCTAGGTGTACATTCCCTTTTCATCACTGCTTTTATCCCTCTATGCCTTCAATTAAGAAGATTCATTCTATTACAACTACATAGAACTGACTGAAAACAGTGTGAAAACTTTTGCCTAGGTTAGTGTGTTTTTGTGACAAAAGGTTAATTTCACTAAATTCATTCCATTAGAACTCAGAGAGGTCTATTTCACTCAGATGCTGAAACACATGAATTGAGACTGTCAAATGCAAATTCTCCTAAAATTAAATGCCTACTTAAAAAGAATTGTGCTTGAATTTCAACAGCATTATGTTTAGCTGACGGCGTGCAAAATTGCCAGACCTCAATACTGATTTATAGCATTTCCACTGCCAGCAAACAGGGACAATGGGAAAACCAGAGGGACTCAAAAAGAAAACGTAATCTTTCCATGAGGAAAAAGATATTAGGGACAGAAATATTATAAAAATAAAGTTAATGAGGGTGTGGAGCTATTTCAATGAACCACACCATTGGGAGAAGGGTGAAATCCTTGCCGTGGAGATGCGGCACACCGGGCCCTCTTTCTTCTATTATCATCTTGTCCTTTCAATGACAGGACACATTAGCTCTTTAAAATGGCATTGTCTTATAGCCATGTCTAAAACTGCAGCCATTCTTCACACCAAGGGAGATTATAAAGTGGAACAAAGAATAAAATACACAATAGGAGAGAGAAAAAAAAATAAAATGAGAACTAGGAAAGGGAAACAGGTGAAAGCAATGGAGGGAAAAGCAGGTTGAGAAATCCTTTTTTTTTTTTTTTTGGTGGGGTTTTGTTCTTGTTGCCCAGGCTGGATTGCATTGGCATGATTTTGGCTCACCACAACCTCAGCCTCCGGGTTCAAGCAATTCTCCTGCCTCAGCCTCCCGAGTAGCTGGGATTACAGGCGCCCACCACCATGACCGGCTAATTTTTGTATTTTCAGTAGAGACGGGGTTTCGCCCTGTTAGCCAGGATGGTCTCGATCTCCTGACCTCGTGATCCGCCCACCTCAGCCTCCCAAAGTGCTGGGATTACAGGCGTGAGCCACTGCGCCTGGCCGAGAAATCTTAAAAAGGCAATGAAAATGATGGAGAGGAAGAACAAGAAGTGAAATAGATCTGGCAAAGAAAGCAAGAGCCGACCTGCAGGCATATGTTTCTAATTGCTCATACATCCTCATTGTATTTGGTAAAACACAATGAATATTAACGAAAACATCTTCCAAGCAGGTCTTTTTCACCATGGGTATTTGTAACATTTCAGGGACAAATATTCTTTATAAATTCTTTGAAGCTGTTAACCAGTTCCTGCACTATGTCAATTGCAAACATATTTTCATTTCCAGCCCTTCTGATGGTTACAAAGAGATTTGCTTTAGAAGACTTGAAAAGTGTGTGCTTTACAAATAGTGCTCCAATGAAGGTATCTGTAACAGACAAGAGAATGCAGCACACTTGTTTATCAACTCACCAAATGGAAAAACAATGGAAGCCCTTACCCTTACTATGGGTACACCCATACATACTCTGCTTTTCCTGGAAAAAGAAGACTCAAATATAATATGGAAGAGAGTATCACATTTGAATCTTGACGTTTGTGGGGTACCTGTGTGTAGGGATGGGGCAGGAGACGCATCCTGAGGCAACTATTTAGCGCATGAATACTTTTTGCTTCACATCAATAATTGCCTTTTGTTTGTTTTTGTTCTGGTGTTTTGTCTAATGCTTTCTAAAATTTTGTACCCTTTTTCAAGTACTAATTGCAGAAAGTGTTGAATTTCCTGAGCAGAGGATTAGGGAATATACACTGGCACTCTTCCTCTAGGTAAGAGAGTAAATAAAATTTCAAAGCTAATCAAAAGCATGAAATGAATATATTTTTTCCTAGGCTTCACACTTCCACTTCCATTCAGTAGAATCTCGCAGCAGAAAACACAATTTTAAAAGCCATTTCTAGGAGCTTTTGTTCCGAAATGATTAATTAATAATTGTAGTCTAGAAGGTTGGCAGAGACGCTTGAAGGTCTTCTCCAGTTGTGACAATTTATCAGTCTATTATTTCAAGTAGGTAATTTTCAAACAAAACTAACAGTGTACATTATGTTAACAGTGTACTTTTATTATTGTGGTTCAACAATGAATCTGAATTAAGTCATTAGCAGCATATTTTCTAAATCTCTACTTTTTTTTTTTTAATTTTACAGCTTAGGCAAATAATCCCTGAACACGTGTAGATAATAACAAACAGATATCAAACGTATAAATTTAAACAAGATCAAAGAATTGGAAATGGGCATTTATTTTCAATTGCTGTGAATCCAAATGCAGAAGTAGAGCTGTCTTTTCTTCGCTGCACCTTTTGACATGTGCAGCGACACATTTTGCATTTTACTCTGTCATCTGTGATACTGGAAATGAAATGTTGAGTCTGATCAGAAGCATCAAGCATGAAGCCAGGCAGAAGATACATAAGTATCTTATGGTCCATTGCCCTTGGTGATTGAGCTGGTGACATCTAAAAGGAACACGGAGAGGTCTGACACACCACAGCATCTCTCAGCCTCTCAATCGCACACATAGCAACACGTGCTTCTGTGAAGAAATACCCTTCTCCATCTGGTGGCTACTAATTGACTAATTGAGCATTAAGGTCTTCGAAAAGTGCTGAACATGAGCAAGACTGAAAATGTCTCCTCCTTTCAACTGACCTAGGGCAATTTCCTATGGCTTCATTTGTGTCAATAACAACAAAAACTTCTCAAAAAACACAAAAAATGGGGTGTTAATGTTCATGTTAAAATTTTATAGTACATAACATGATCGTATATATTATATATTTGAAAAAGCTATTTTATAAATTTCCACCCAAAATGAGTATGTAGAATATAATAATTAATGTGTTATAATTTACACAGCTTTGGGGAACATTTTCTAAATTAGCTTTAAATTGTATTTTTATGTTAATTGCTCTATATACCAGGGGTTACAGCCTATGGGCCAAATCCAGCCCACCACCTGTTTTTGCATGGTCCATTTACATGTTTAAATGGTGAGGGAAAATCAAAGAAAGAATAATGTTATATAATGGAGGAAAATTGTGTGAAATTCAAAGTCCAGTGTCAATCAAGAAAGTTCTATTGAAATACATTAACACTCACTGGTTTATGCTTTTGCCCTGTCTCTGTCTATGTCCGCTTTCATGCTGTAATGGCAGAATTGAATATTTATGACAAAGATTATATGCATTCTGCAAATCCTAAATTATTCACTGTCTGGCCCTTTTCAATATAAGGTTTGCTAACTCCTGATTTATATACCATCTTCATCTACTTATTTTGAAATAAAAATATTTAAAGTAAATCTAATGGTTCTGTTTTAAGCCTTTTCTAGACATATCTTCCCCCTCCAAAATTATTAACTTAATGATTCATGAAAAATTCCACTTTTCTGGATCTTTCTTCCCCGTAACCTCTTCTGAAATAACTTTAAAGTGTTCTAAGCCAGAATACACTTTGTTTACCCAATAAGAAAACTGAAATATTACTTTTCGATTAAAATAATGGAAATCAGCATAAATTAGGAATACAGGATTTTAGTTAAGAAATCCATGCTAGGTTTTTAATGGGCTACATCTCACACCAAGATACATTCATATACAAGTAGTTCAACTCAATTAGCAGCAGAGTTTGATCTAAGAATGAGGAGAATTTATGCAAGCTTATTCTGAAAATGAAAACATGTAGCAGCAAAAAGGGTTTATGTTTTTGCTGGGTTAGTAATACACACATACTTGTTTTCTGTTGTTCTCATCTATTTTTCTATTCCAAAATGTACACTAATAAATCAGAAATATCTTTGAAGTACCATAATTTGTTTATAAATCCTATTTCTTCTAATAAGTTGTAAGTCTTTGGGAGCAGACACAAATTACCACGTAGTCCTATATTTTTAGAAGATCAATCAATATTTATGAACTGAAAATGACTTAACTGCACAAATTTCTAAACTATCCCAGAAGATGGGTCACTGCCCATCATTATTTCTGCTTCTCCTTCCATAATATAAATCTATATCCAAGAAATAACTGCCTCTACCAACTACATTTTTTGACTCCTTTGCATAGCCATGGGACCTTGTGCCTAGGGAATATGAGTAGAAGCAATGTGTATAATTTCTAGGCTAAGGGATAGAAAAAGCACATGTGACTTCTCTTGTCTCTTTTCCACACTCAGTAGCTGAATGCAGGGGACTCTGGAACCCTAAAATAGAGTGAGACCAAAAGAAGGAAGGAACCTAATGATATAATTTTGATGTTTGTCTCCTCAGAATCTCATGTGGAAATATAATTCCCAGTGTTGGAGGCGGGGCCTGGTGGTAGGTGTTTGGATTACAAGGGATCATGAATAGTTTAGCACAGTTGCCTTGGTGATAGGTCAGTTCATGCTAGATCTGGTTGTTTCAAAGAGCGTGGAACCTCCCACCTTGCTTCCTCTCTTGCCATGTGACACATCTGTTTCTCCTTCCCCTTCAGCCATGACTGGAAACTACTGAGGACATCAGCAGAAACATGTGGGTACCACACTTCCTGTACAGTCTGCAGAGCCAATTAAATCTCGTTTCATTATAAATTACCCACTGTTGGGCATCCCGTTATAGCGACACAAAAACAGACTTCCATACCTGGTCTCCGATTATTATAAGGCTCCCTGCCAACCAAGATCACCTGGACTGTTCTGCTCATGAGAATCAACCTTCCACTGGGTAAACCACCGTCAATCAAGGATTTATGTGTTATAGCAGCTTGAGTTACACTGATACATATAGCTCAGTCCTTACCTGTATTAGTTTTTTCATAGTGATAATAGTGTTGATCACTTGCCCCCTTCTGAAATTCTGTTTTGCCCTTTGGTTTCTTTACTAGAACTGCATAGGTAACCCCCACCAACATTACCACATCCCCCTGTTCTCCTGATTTCCTATTCATCTTTCTGGCTTTATTTTCATCCTCCTCTGCCTGTTCATATTCTCCAAAAACTCTGTCCTGGGCTCTTTTCTTTTCCTGGACAACATCAATGACTTCAACTATAATGGAAGAAGCATCACTAACCAACTAGGACATCCACCTGGAAAAAGGTTACATTTATCAGATTGGTGCAAAAGTAATTGCAGTTTAGCCATTAAAAGTAATGTCAAAGCCACCATTATTTTGCACCAACCTAATATGACTTAGGTTAAACTAAACATTCACAAAACATATGAAAGCATTATACCTTCCTCATCCAATTTATATTTTACTCTCCTCTTTTAAAGTCCTCTTATAAGGAGTCAGTAATGTAGAGTTTTCAGCTTACATGGTTATTATTTCTTCCTTTTACAAAGGTACCTGTCTTGGTGCCCTCATAATATTTAGACAGATTTTACTTTACCATTTGCATAATTTGTGGGAACTAGAATTATTTATTCCTTCAACAAACATTTTTTTTAGAACTTACGGCTCAACACTGCTCAGAGTGTTGGAGATACAGGGTTGGAGAGGCCACACTCTGTTTCATGGACCTATTTCAAGTAGAGGAAACCAGATGATAAACACAATAATTACAGAGACAAAGGTTATGAAACCTTAAATTGTAAATGGGAAAACATGGAATGAAATGTAATTGTGGGGCAAGGGTGTTGCTATTTAGTTTGAGTATCAATAAAGCACTCTCTGTGGAGACGATTTGAGATGAGATCTGGATAAGAAGGAGCCAGCCATACAAAGGTCGGAGGGAGTAGTATTCTAGGAAGAGGGAAACATCAAGTATAAAAGAGACAGCAATCTTTGTAAAAATAGAAGGTGGCCAGTGTGGCTATCATACGCAGTATAAGATGAGGCCAGGGAAGTAGAAAGGGAACTGGCTGTGGAAAAGAATTTGGATGTTAGAGGTTTTAAATACACCTGGCAACATTTAGAGCAAAGACAACTGGGAGAACAGAAGAGTTAAGGAGACCTTCAAATTGTTACCATTAGCAAAATCAGTGACTGGGGGAAAGTGCCTTGATTTCCCAGGTGTTTGGACTCACTTTGCTAAACATGGGACTTAGAATTAATAGGCATTAATGTTTTGTCCAAATATAGAAAATCAGTAAGATCTTCAGAACTTTCACAGGAGGTATAGCTAAAGCATAAATTAACTTTAGTCAAAATCTCAAACTTTTTTGTTTATATACTTTAAGTTCTAGGGTACATGTGCACAACGTTTGACCCAGCAATCTCAAACTTTTAAAAGTGCTCTGTGTTTTGTTTTGTTTTGTTTTGTTTGAGACGGAGTCTCGCTCTGTCGCCCAGGCTGGAGGGCAGTGGCGCGATCTCAGCTCACTACAAGCTCCGCCTCCCGGGTTTACGCCATTCTCCTGCCTCAGCCTCCCGAGTAGCTGGGACTACAAGTGCCCACCACCTCGCCCGGCTAATTTTTTGTATTTTTTTTAGTAGAGACGGGGTTTCACCGTGTTAGCCAGGATGGTCTCGATCTCCTGACCTCGTGATCCGCCCATCTCGGCCTCCCAAAGTGCTGGGATTACAGGCTTGAGCCACCGCGCCCGGCCCAACTTTACTTTTTTCACTCATTTTCCCCAGTGTACTGAGAGCTACTTGGAAGGTTGGACACTATTTATTTTTATTTATTTTGGGATCTTCAGAGATCAACATGTAATACTCATTTCCATTAATAAATATATATTTAGTAAAATAGCAAGAGGAGAGTTAAATATGTATTTAATATATACATGATCTTATTATCTAAATTTGGACAAAATATTAATGCCTCTTAATTCTGTGTCCCGTGTTTAGCAAACTGAGTTCAAATACCTGAGGAATATATACATTTAACTAGAGAGAGGAAGAGAGAGAACACAATGAGGAAATCTCCCCTTCTTAAATAGTCTTTTGATAAATATGTTCCCAAGGTTAGACTCAGAGTGCCTTAGATACTACTTAGAGGAAACTTTGCAGACCGTGTAATTTAGCATTATTCCAACTCCTGGAAATGTGGTTTTTCTGAACAGGACAGGCTTTCCTGGTGTCATTTGAAAGGGTCCTTTGGCTGGTGATACTCAGCCGGTGCCCTCCATGTGCAGCCTGGCACATCGCTGGGTTGAAGACCAGGTCAACTGGCCATAATCTTTAGTTAAATACTGAACCACCCTGTCACTTGCAGTGAGATGCTGAAATGGCAAACACCTTACAAAACAGATCTGTTTCGATACTGCAAAGGTAATTGAATTTTTAAATAGTCAAATTATCTCAAGTTTTTAAAGAATAGCTTAAACATCTTAGCTGAAAGGGTAAACTGTAAATTAATAGTTTCGTGAACTATAAAGGGCTCCTAGCCACAGCTAATAGCCTGGTCTAGGGTATCATTCTACAAGAAGAAACAGCAAGGGAATGTGCTTTTTGCTTCACTGCCTGAAGTCATTTAAGACCTTTTCTATATTTACTCCTATCTTATCTTTTAAAAAATTCCATTTCTTTGCACAGCCTTCAATCCCTTTTTTATTTTTAAGCCCGATGTGTGTGGTACCACACAAGTCATTATTGTGGAGTTTTATTTACTTATCTCTCATCCATGTTAACCCACACGATTTGACAGGATCACTCATTTGAGCTTTTGAAGATCTAAAACTCAGTACAAAGGCATTTCACTTGGAAGGTCACTGATAATTGCAGTTTTCACTTGCTCACCAAAATAAATACATACATAAATGTAAAAATCTAAAATATAGTATCTAAGAGAATGATCACTCATTTGAGCTTTCAAAGATCTAAAACTCAGACAGTGCAAAGGCATTTCACTTGGAAGTTCACTGATAATTGCAGTTTTCACTTGCTCACCAAAATAAATACATACATAAATTTAAAAATCTAAAATATAGTTATCTAAGAGAATGATCACTCATTTGAGCTTTCGAAGATCTAAAACTCAGACAGTGCAAAGGCATTTCACTTGGAAGTTCACTGATAATGGCAGTTTTCACCTGTTCACCAAAATAAATACATACATAAATTTTAAAAATATAAAATATAGTATCTAAGACAATGTTCCACATCAAATGCCAGTTTTTCAATGCGTATTATTTCAGAGTTTATTAAAACATTTGATATAAGTGAAATAGTTAATTTACTCTGTCATGATTATGTATTCAACAATTATAGCTTTGGTCTCAATACTGTCTGTTACTATGTTTCACCTTCAGGGTGTTAGTGTTCACACGTCACAAAAAGGGCTAATAGGCCATTAAGGACAGGAGACTCTTCCTGAATCTTCCAAAACCACTCCATGAACAATCACTCAATAATTACAACGTTTCCTTCTCTACTGGAATAACTGTTTGCATTATCTTACATTTCTATTCCTCTCTTTTCTATTCATTGTTACAGGAAGTCCATCTATGCACATGTGGTATCTTTATGAATCATTCATTCTGATTCTGATTCTGTGTGTATATGTGTGTATGTGTGCGTGTGTGTATCTATGTTGTGAACACCAAGACAGAAGAATGATTGAAGTATTATTCTTCACTCATTTCTCTCTCTGCAAGTTTTACATTAAGTCATAAACAATAGTAGCCTCCTCCCTTTTACATTATTATTTTATGTTTTTTTAAAATATGTGTTTTCATTTATGTGCTGGCTCTAACTCCCGTGGCCTTTGTTATAACATTGGGGTTCTTTAGGCCTCCGGAGAAGGCCTCAGAAAACAGACTCTCTCTCTGCCCTTCTCCTCCCTTCCTTTAATCTGCTCCTTTTTCTCCCCAGGGCAGGAATCTTCCCCAGCCTTTCTTTCCTGGAGCTGGCTATAAATAAATTCTCGGATCTGCTTGTCTGATTGTTTTTCATAGGCTCCCATTCCAGGAGTCCTGCCCCATTCCTAGGAGAGAATAATACTGTACAGAGAGGCCAAGAAGAATCGACAGAAGAGACAGAGCAGACAGGCTTTGCTGGGTTTCCCCACCCAGTCGATGAGGACTAGATCATGCCCTTCTTGTGTAATGACATTTCTCCATGCTTCAATCATGCCTGTCCAATGAAGCCTCCACAAAAGACCCAAGAGGTCAGGGTTCGAAGAGCTTCTGGACAGCTGAACACGTGGAGATTCCTGGAGGGCGGTGGTCTTAAAGAGAGCATGGAAGCTTCATGCCCCTTCCCGCATACGTCACCCTAGACATCTCTTCATCTGCATCCCTTGTCATATCTTTCAAAATAACCTGGAAAATGTAAATAATTCTTTCCCTGAGTTCTGTAAACCGCTCTAGCAAATTAAACCCAAGGAGGGGGTGGTGGGATCCCCGATTTATAGCTGGTCAGTCAGAAGCCCAGGTAAAAGAGCCTGCGGGCTTGCAATTGGCATTGGAATGGGAGGGCAGTCCTGTCGGACGGAGCCCTCACCCTGTGGGATCTGAGGCTCTCTACAGGTAGACAGGGTTGGAATGCAACTGGGCTGGAGGACACTCAGCTTGTGTCCACTGCAGAACTGATTGGTTGCTTGGTACATGGAGAGAAAGTCCCACACACGGACGCCTTCTGTGTCCACTGTTGTAGTGTGAGAAGAGCAGGGAAACAGTTTATGTTTTACCTCACACCTGGCCTCTGTGATATTCTTAGGTTAATTCACCACTTGAATTAACAAATGTCCAACGAACTTGGCACCATATTTCAAATTGTATTTTAAGGGCTCCTGTTTTCAGGTTTTCTTTTCCTGGTTGTGTCCACAATGATGCCTCAATAATTATGTACTGGTTTCTTAGCTCATCATCATCAGACTTTAAGTGGTTGACTCTATGCCATGAAAGGTGAGAAATTTAGCTCCCTTACAGTATCATCTGTCTCCCCACCCTTCCCTGGGGTTTGCTAAAAATATCGTTTTCATTCCTCTGCTAGTTACCATATGTCTTTAAACACTATTTTTGAACTTCAAGTTCTTAATCCATATGCTCTCTAAAATATCTGAAAAGTCTACCTAGGAAGGTGTATGTCCCCTAATGTATGCTCTGGCACCTCAAAATAAAGCCTTCCTAATTTTGAGAATGGGAGAGGGAGGAGCACATCTCCGATTTCATCTTGAAATCTGTCACTGTTGTTATTGTCTGTGTGTCTAGGGTGGGAGGGGTAAAGTATCTCAGTTTCCCTTACATCTTTCAGTTAAGGGCCCTGATTACAATCCCAAGCTGACTATACTTCACGCCTGCACTCTCAGAATGCAGAGCAGTGATGTGGATTACATGTCTGTGAAATATGAGTCACTGTTTTTTGTTTTTTGTTGTTGTTTGTTTTTGTTTTGTTTTTTAGACAGAGACTCACTCTGTTGCCTAGGCTGGAGTGCAGTGGCGTGATCTCAGCTCACTCGGCTCATCAAGCGATTCTCCTGTCTCAGCCTCTTGAGTATCTGGGATTACAGGTGCATGCCACCATGCCCAACTTATTTTGTATTTTTAGTAGAGATGAGATTTCGCCATGTTGGCCAGGCTGGTCTCGAACTCCTGACCTCAGGTGACCCATCCACCTCGGCCTCCCAAACTGCTGGGATTACAGGCAGGAGCCACTGTGCCTGGCCGTGAGCTACTGTTTTATTCACTATGGATTCTCTCTCCTTGTGATTCCTTTAGAGTCCATTTTTCAGATATCACCCAAAATATGTACTTCTGTTCTATCCTAAACAAGAGACTTCAAACAACCATTTATTAAAATATTAAATTAATAGATGTTAATATATGTATACCTGGTGAATAACATTGTCTATTCTTGGTTTATTTTATTATTTATTCATTTATTTATTTTAGATAGAGTCTCTCTCTGTCACCCAGACCATCTCTGTTCACTGCAACCTCCCCCTCCTGGGTTAAAGCGATTCTCATCCAGGTAGCTGGGATTACAAGTGTCCGCTACCATACGCAGCTAATTTTTGTATTTTTAGTAGAGATGGGATTTCACCATGTTGTCCAGGCTGGTCTCAAACCCCTGAGTTCAAGTTATCCACCCTCCTCAGGCTGCCAAAATGCTGGGATTATAGGTGTGAGCCACTGTGCCCAGCCCTATTCTTGCTTTTAAAGAGTAAGTCTATTCTTTTTTTATTTTGTAATTTAAATGTAGCAACATCAATATGCTTTTACTAAAATTAATGGGAAGTCTCTATTCAAATAAGGTTATTAATTTCCAATTTGGAGAGATAACTTTACCTATGAGCCGTCACATACCTAAAAGTATCAGAATAATTTTGACTTTACATAACAGAAAATCCAACTCTAAATTTGACATCTATAGTTAAAGGTAAATACGTAACTGGCTTTTTTTCTTTTTTTCTGAGATGGACTTTTGCTCTTGTCGCCCACGCTGGAGGGTAATGGCATGATCTCGGCTCACTGCAACCTCCTCTTCCCAAGTTCAAGCGATTCTCCTGCCTCAGCCTCCTGAGTAGCTGAGATTACAGGTGCGCTTCACCACGCCCAGCTATTTTTTTGTATTTTTAGTAGAGATGGGGTTTCACTATGTTGGCCAAGCTGGTCTTGAACTCCTGACCTCAGATGATCCACCCACCTCGGCCTCCCAACGTGCTGGGATTACAGATAGGAGTCACCCTGCCCGGCCCAAGTAACTGACTTTTTAGTGATAGCGTGTGATGCTCTCATCCCCTGTCCTCTGTACGTCTTCATCTTCAGCCTAGCACTTTTCAGGGCAACAACATAACTATGATTATTCTGGGTATCATCAGCCCACACACTCCAGCATCTGGTAAAAGTGAGAATTGATCTCCCCCATCCTAAAGCAAAACTTCTGGACTTCACTTTATTTCGACCTTATGAAGCCCTTGTACACCCGTGAATCAAGCGGCATCATGAGACGAATGCAAATCATGGTAGGACTAGGGCCTGAGTTCAATTCATATTCACGAAGTCACCCTTGTGGCAAAGGGAAGAGATTATGCTTATTTCTTTTAGAAAAAGGGGGCTCACCTTGGAAATCCAGTTGGAACTAATCACACAGAAACTTCATGAATGATGCCAATTGGGAAGAATATGAGAGGGATACCAGGAAATTAACTAACCATGTTTATGATAACAGGCTACCATTCACATTAACTATAATTTTTATTAAGCTATGAGTGTTCACATATCATGCCTTTTTAGTTAGAAATTAGAGTTTCCATAAAGCATCTCACAGTGGATCTTTGGAATATATCTCATGATAGTATTGATCTAATCACGAATAACCTTAACATAGGTTTATTATCCTAATGGTTTTTAGTTATCCTTAAAAGTCATTATTTCTCCAATGACTTTACATTGCATTTACTATCTTTTGACTAAATAACATTGCAAAGGAGGTTATGGTGCATCTTACAATAATATTTGCTAATAGTACTTTCAATGTGAATGGAACTGTTCCATCTACATCGGCACTATTAGTTGCCACAAACCATGTGTATCTATTGAGGGCTTGAAATATAACCAGTGTGGGCCAGGCACGGTGGTTCATGCCTGTAATCTCAGCACTTTGGGAAGCTGAGATGGGTGGATCACCTGAGGTCAGGAGTTCGAGACCAGCCTCGTCAACATGGTGAAACCCCATCTCTACTAAAAATACAAAATTCGCTGGGCATGGTGGCACGTGCCTCTAACTCCAGCTACTCAGGAGGCTGAGGCAGGAGAATCACTTGAACCTGGGAGGCAGAGGTTGCAGTGAGCCAGGATCGTGCCATTGCATTCCAGGCTGGGCAACAAGAGCAAACCTCCCTTTAAAAAGAAAGAAAAAAAGGGGAGAGAAATGAAACATAACCAGTGTGACTGAGAAACTGAATTTTTAATTTAATGTGAATTTCTAATTTAAATGACCACATATGACCAGTTGCTATGGTATTAGAAAGGGCAGCATCAAACATTGTGTATTTAATTCATTAGTGCCTCTGACTGAGGTGTGTTAGTTACAATAACCTCAAAACTGATGAGCCAGGAAAATCAACCAAATCAGTTTTTCTCTCATATTCCATCCAACATGACTATTTCCAAACACAGTAATAAAAGGTTTTCAAGTATTAAATTCCTTTCAAGGAAGCCTTTTGAATGCTGCAGTACATTTACCTCCAAGCTTCTTTATAACTAAACTACAAGATTAAAGGCAGCTAAACAATGACAGAGGCTCTATGGAATAAATCATCCACAAGGGCAGAAGCAGCGTCAATCTCCAACATTTCTATTTTATATATGAAAAAATTTATTATAGCATTATTGTTTATTTTAAATTATATTACCTGCTTTATATGGTCATTGATGCAGTTTAGGTTCATACACAGATAATAAATAATTCTTTTGTGTTACGTATTCCATTCTGTTCATATAACATAACATACTTGAAAATTATAAATATTCATTAAACTAAAAAACAAATGTTAAATTTTGAAATTTGAAATTGTGCATTTTGTAAATACTTCAGAGAAATAAGCTTCTTCTGTATTGATTTTAATTTCAAGAATACCATTTTATTTTAAATGAAATACTAGGCTACCTGCATACATACGTAGTATATAATATCATTACTAGAATCTACATGAATACATATTATTAAAATTATTAAAGATTGATAAAATAATATTTGTTGACTTGATACTTGTGCTTAAATATGCTGTGTGCTAATTCATTTGGTATCTAATTATCTTCAAGGATGACTTTCCCCCTCAACATTACAATGACCATTAATTTTAGCTGGTTATCTAGTCAACCTTCAAGAGACCATTTTAACAAGTGTACACGTCAAGGCTTTACTCAAGTCGCTAAGAAAGTTCAAGTACAGATTGAAGTAAAATAGCATATATGGGAAAATGCACAAAGCTGAACATGTATTAGTCTAGCTATAGCATCGAAGTAGATGCATGACATAAATTTCTTAGGATTAAAACAGAGTATTAGATAAACCATAAATACACTCCTCATTATGGTCTAAATGCAAAATTCATATATTGCAGTTCAAATCTCCATGGTGGGTATTAGCAAGTAGGGGTATTAGCCGGTGGGGTTTTTTGGGAAGTGATTAAGTCACGAGGGCAGGCAGAGTTCTCATGAATGGAATGAGTGTCTTTTTATAGTAGGCCAGAGAGTGACCCCGCTCCGCTTCTTCCATATGAGGATGCCACAAGGAGTTGGCAATCTGCACCAGAAAAGGACCCTTGCCAGAGGACCCTCCCCAGAAAAGCCTCTTCAGCAGAACCTGACTACGCTGGCAACCTGAGTTTGGACTTCCCAGCTTCCAGAACTGTGAGAAATTCATTTTTGTTGTTGTTGATAAGCTATTCACCTCTAAGGAATTTTGCTATAGCCACCCAAAAAGACTTAGATATCCCTTATATTTCCCCTGCATTTTTCTCAGATATAGACACCTATTATCCATATCGCTGGTGTTTGAGAACAAATATAGTGCCTTTTTGTTTTTTCCTCAAAAGAAAGCCTTTCCGATTTTAAGTACACAATAGATGTTGAATAAATGCTTTAGGATAAATTAAGCTTTTGTCAGAGGTCAACATTTATTGAGTCTTCTTTGTATAATAATATTTCAGGGAAAAAAGACTTTCTTCAGTATTAACTTTTATTTCAAGAATGTATTTTTGTTTTAAAGGAAATATATAGGTTACATGCATATGAATATAATATGTAATAATGTTACTAAAGTCTACATCAATAAAAATTATTAAAGAACAAATAAAATCATATTGTCCAACTGACATCTTTAAGTTATTCAACAATTTGTTACACATAGGTCCATAATGAAGATTAAATGAGGTCCAATGTAAAAACGTTTAGCAAGGTATCTGACACACAAAACCTGATCACTAAACATTGATCCTCCGTGATCAATACTTTTCCCCTTCCTTTCACCCAAGCAGCATCAACTACTGTGAACCAACTAGTACATTTCATGTATATTCTACCGAATGCTTCATTTCCTTTTGGGTGCCTGTACTCCACCTCTAAGTAATCACAATTTGGGGCCACCATGTTTTGTGTGACCATGGTTTTGTTTCAGTTTGAATTACTCGGAACATTTTAAAAATTACCTATTAAATACCTCTTTTACACTATTTAGTATATGACAGATTCAGGCTGAATTAGATATTGAGTCCAGATATTGCTGAGGCAAGAGTACAGTAAAGGTTTTTTCTGCTACAATATGTGGTCTGGTTGATCTGAAGCTCAAACCCTGCTAATGAATAATCAAGCATCATCTCTTCTTGAGTTCTTTTGCATTGTGAATTGGATGCCTGTGGTCGTCATTCCCCATCCTCCGTATATACGTGCTTACACAGGAACCTAAGAATCATTTGTCTGTAGGAGAAATGGCTGGGGCTGAAACCCTCAATGGTAGCTCAAAGATATAAATACTCATCCGGTGGATTGAGCGGCCCTAAATGGAGGCCAGATTGCAGATATTAAAGGAGTTTAAACTGGTGAATCACATTCCACACTAAGGCCTACATCAAAGGAGGCAGCTGGTTCTGGGCAGAGCCTGAGCTCTTGGGCACAGTGAATGCTCCCTGGCAGGAGAATCTCGTGTTGCACATGAATTTTCATGTAAGTGTGTGTCTAAGTGGGAAATACTGTACAGGCATGGGTGATAACCCTTTGTGCCTTTCATAAGGCATAGACAGATGATGGAAAATTTTCCCTGTCATGTCACCAGAATACTTCTTCCTGTTCATCTCTGTGCATGTTACCCTAAGACCAGAAGGAGTAAGAGTGAGATTGATAAAACTTAAGGTAGAAGTTGTGTACAGGGATAATGACAATCCCAAATGATTTATGTTTCCATTATTAGACCCAACTAGAGAATGTCAAGGAGCACCACTGTGGAGCTCCTTGGGGAGCAGAAATTGTGGTGTCCAGTCACAAAGTTGACATCCACTTCCATTTCACTAACAGAGGTGGAACATGAGAGTCAGAACTGATGCCAAGGGTTACCTCTGAACAACCATAATGATATTTTAGAGGAGATACCTGGAAGATTGAAATTCTTTCTAGTCTAGCATAAGGTTTCTCATAACCATGGTCATGTGTATATTCCTGCAAATGACACCTGTTGTACTCAAAAGTGTGCAACCCCTCACATACCTGTTTCCATCGTGTGTCTAATTCTTAGTCATTATCCCTCTGAATAAAGTTTAGTCAAGCACTACATAATGGTTTTCTATAGTATGGACATTTCAGCAGATTCACCTCTCTATAAATCATCATTTTAATTATCTTATTCTATAATTAAAAACTTTTAAGGGTCCTCTTCTATTTCTCACCTAAACTTCAAACATCTTTGCATACAAAACCATCTAACTTCCGCTTCTACCCAACATTTTCAGCCTTTACTCCTATTTAGTACAACAAAATACCCATGTTTAGTTAAGCTAGAGTGTATGCCATTCAAGAAAAATGCAATTTAATACACCTTGCCTGAATGCCCTGCAAGAATGTATTGTGCAAAGTCCTGAGGGATTTGAAGAAAAACCTGTATGTGAGTTCTGACTCTGTTAATTTGTCCAACACTGATTCCTAGCATCCTTCTCTATAAGACAGTGATATGAATATTTACTCTGTATTTAGAGAAGAACAAAGCAGCCCAAAGACTGTAACATGGGTGGAAAGAACATGGCTCTCCCAGGTTCCGTTATGCTCTCTTCTCTACAGGGCAGTCTCCATCCATCAGGGTACTGCTTGAGACCTTAGAGTGCCTGGAATTCTTCCTTAGCTTTAAATGATTGCAGGCCCGCTCATCTGTACACATGGACCCCACCTTCCTGCCGTTCTTACATGACTCTTATCATGCACCTTCTTCTCTTGTACATATTCAAGTTTTACTTATTATTTAAGTATTTATGCAGAAGCTTCTTTGGTTTATATCATATGATAAGCTCCAGGAGGACAGTAGCAGTGTTTTTTATCAATTCATTTCCTAAACAATTCTCAACAGAATGCTCTACTATAGCGGCTGGTCAACTCTGGCCCCCAGACCACATCTGGCCAGTCACCTGTTTTAGTAAATAACATTTTTTTTTTTTTTTTTTGGAACACCGTCAGCCATGTCTATGTGTTTAGGTATTATCCATGGCCTCTTTCATGCCACAAGGGCAGATTTGAATACAGAGACAGAAACTGACATCATTTGGCTGACCGATAAAGCCTACAATATTTATATCTGGTCCTTTGCAGAGAGAGTTTGTGAACCCCTGCTGCACATAAAAAGGAGACTCAGGAAATATTTGTTCAAAAATTTAACATTTACCCCAAACTATTTCTACACTCATGGAAAACCATTTCTACATAAATTCTGTCTCTGAGTCCAGTTCCAGGTTTCAGATATTGTAACACTAAAAGGAGGCCATATGCTTGATCTTAATATCAGCTTGTCAGTTTTAGTGCTGGAAGATATCCAACACTGCAGTTCACACATTGATCTGTACTTGGTGTTAAGGAGTTGAACACAGTGTCCACCTTTGTTTTAGGACTTTCCTGTCTTCTCTTAAGACATCTGGGAATTTAAATGTAAACCAATCAGTTTTAAAGACAACCTCAAAGAGTACTTAATTACAGGCTATTCTTTTACAGAAACATAAACTTCATTAGTAAGTGACAATGATTAGAAATTTTGCATGCGTTGTAACTTTGCAGAAAATCCTATTGTTTTCCAAATGTTCATTAAGGTTTGGAGTTTAATGAAGATCACGGTATTCAAAATAACACCATGATGAAGCGATTTTAATTCAGAAATAGTGGGCTCAGCCTATGAAGAAAGTCTCCAATGCTGATTTGGATTACAAATAGGACTTTAATAGACCAAGATGAAACTCATGGATGTTCTCATTTGTTACCTCCACTGCTGGTGATCACTACCTTGAGCTGGCTTGTTGTTCAGAGCCCTCTTTCTCAGAGTTTTCTAATCTTCCAAAAGGCATCTACTCAATGTAAAAAAAAAATCATCCTGTCTTGCCTAATACCGTGACATAAATAAATCAGTGTCTTCCAGCCTGGGAAGATGAGCTTTCAGACTGTCTCTTTGCAAATCAGAATCCTGCTGTGTTGAGCCATTTAGATTTCATAAGCTACACAATATCCAAGGCAGTTCTACTCCGATAGCAGTGCTTTAATTGCTTAGTGATAACACAGGACAATATGAAACAATTTTTATAACTCTAAATAAATATTAAACACCAAATCTATTTTTCAACAGTATGAAATTTTGTTTTTTTTTACTTTTTTTTATCTTTATTTTTTATTTTTTATTTTTATTATTATTATACTTTAAGTTCTAGGGTACATGTGCATAACGTGCAGGTTTGTTACATATGTATACTTGTGCCATGTTGATGTGCTGCACCTTTTTTTTACTTATTATACCCTGTTTTAAATCTGGCTGAATATATACAGGCACTATACATCGTGCTGTCAAAAAAGTCTGAACTAATTGCGTTACTATTTAAGACACTATGTTTTATTCTTGAAACAAGCAGGTTAAAAGGGAATCTAATATCAATCTATTAAATGAGATATATAAAAAATGAGTAAGGCAAAAACTAAACCATGACACCTGAAGCACAATATGAAAATACATTTTGAGACTTAGAAAGTAAAATAAATAACACATGTTTAGGACATTTTTCTTTCCTCTATCAAAGATTTTTAAGACTGGCTAAATTTCATGGCATTAAACAAAGATACATGTCATTTGAGATAAAAGAATTACTGTTTGAACAAAGACAAGTAAAACTGAAGGTAGGATTCAGAGTAATTTAGATAATTACCGAATGAAATAAAATTAGAAATAGATACATTTTAGAGAACTTCTAGTCAACTTTTATCGATCATTTTTATTTCGTTTGAATTCTTTATTTAGAAGTCAACTTACTTTTTGCGGTAGCCAAATGCTTTTTTTTTTTTTTTTTTTTTTTTGATGGGGTCTTGTTCTGTCGCCGAGGCTGGAGTGCAGGGGCGCGAGCTCGGCTCACTGCAAGCTCCGCCTCCCGGGTTCACGCCATTCTCCTGCCTCAGCCTCCCGAGTAGCTGGGACTACAGGTGCCCACCACCACGCCCAGCTAATTTTTTTTTTTTTTTTTTTTGGTATTTTTAGTAGAGACAGGGTTTCACCATGTTAGCCAGGATGGTCTCGATCTCCTGACCTCATGATCTGTCTGCCTAGGCCTCCCATAGTCCTGGGATTACAGGCGTGAGACACTGCGCCCGGCCGCCAAACTCTTTATAATGCATTCTTTCATCAAGCTCCTTGGTGAGCTATCAAATTCTTCCTAATAGTCCTGGCTCCGTCCCACAGAGATCACCTTGCACAGGCACACTAACTGTTTCTCCTGAAAGCCATCATCAAATGCAATTTTCATGCTCACTTTTTACATTTTAGGAATAGGCTTGTTTTCCTCCAAAATCCCAAGTATCTCCTGATCTGGGGAGAGCAGTTTGGGGTGAATGTGAAATGTTGAACTTAATTATCTTTAAGATATCCTTAATTTAAAATTCTATAATGTTGGCCAGGTGCGATGGCTCACACTGTAATGCCAGCACTTTGGGAGGCCAAAGCAGGTGGATCACCTCAGGTCAGGAGTTCAAGACCAGCCTGGCCAACATGGCAAAACCTTGTCTCTACTAAAAATACAAAAATTAGCTGGGTGTCGTGGTGCCTGCTTGTAATCCCAGCTACTCAGGAATCTGAGGAAGGAGAATCGCTTGAACCCAGGAGGTGGAGGTTGCAGTCAGCCAAGATCGTGCCACTGCACTCCAGCCTCAGCAACAGCAAGACTCTGTCAAAAAAAAAAAAAAAAAAAAAAAAATTATATAATGTTAACTTTAATTTCATTGTAGTCTTGTAGTCTTTTGTCTCTTAGTTCAATGTCATATTTTACCCAAAGTAGGTTAAAACATGCTGACTGCCTTACTCCCTTATTGAAAAACTTAGGAACCTTCAATCCTGCATCATCTCAAGTATTCCTTAGTCAGAAGAAAAATTTTGCACTCAAATCTGAACTCGGCTCCGGTTGATCGGCAACAGTAAAAATAGACTGTGGTAAAAAAAAAATGCACAAAACACAGCTCTACAGTTGCTCATTCTTTCATTTTTTTCAACAGTTATCATATTCAGTAAAAATCTATTGTTCTGGAAGCACTTAACGATGCACTGGGAATATAAAGAAGAAATAACATACAGTGTCTCTGTTCTCAAGAATCTCACAACAGTAAAGATCACGTTTATGTTAGAAAACAAATTATACTGAATAAACAACAAGATTATAAAATCTAGGAGAAATGTGGTGTTCAGAGTTATCTAAACAGGTCACAAAAGTAACCACTGCATAATTGGAGTATCATTCTCTATGTTTTAAGCAAGATAATGTGCATTAATTGTCTTTGCTTGCCTAAGTCTCTCTACGACCTCAAGTAGCTCATTAGTCACTCCAAGTCTGTAGCAGATTCAGAGACTGTAATCTCTGGCACCGTGGTGATTTCAGGAGTCAAATTTAGCTCATTCCCCAGAGAATGATTCATTTTTCATTTTCAGATGGTGAGATCATGCTGCAACTTCCTAATAGCCCATGAGCACCTCAAGATTGTGTCTTGTGTCATACAGTTCCCTATTCCTGGAACTCGTGGCTGTGCTCAGCATTGCAAGCATTCCCTAGCTCAACAATATCAACCGCCTATCATTCCACCAAGACAATATTATTTTCGTTCCCATTTCTCATTAAATTTTCCAGGGACAGGAGTCACACAATATATGACATAATATAATAGCATGGAATACAGGGGCAGTAACTGCAGACTGAAGACAACTTTCAGGGTAGAGAGTGTAAAAATTAAAGAAATGTACCCTTAGAGAGAAAATGGAAAAGTTCCAGTGACAAATGCCCCACCTCTCATAGTTCTTTACTTCTAATTACACCATTATCACTCAAATACAGGTCACAGCAAAATTGTTAACGTTCGCCTGTTTGCGTCACACACACAGAACCAAGACCTTACGCCTCCCTAGCGGGGAAACAAATACATTTCTTTCTCTCCCTGATACACAACTACATTATAACACTTAATCCCATCCAGGTCCAAAATACACATCCTTCTCTTTGCAAAGTTACTATACTTTCTTTCATCATTTTTATTTCTTAAGAATGTTTCTATTTTCTCAGTTTTAGCATTTCTTGAGTCTTTGACAGCTGGGTCTCAGAGACAGACCAGTTAGGAACTGGACAATTGTCTTAAGTAGGCTCTGGGTTTCCTGTACTTTTCTGTGCAGCGCCCGTACTGATTAAACTATGACCTGCAGCTTTTCTTTTCACAGAGTTCATAGCAGTCATTTGAAATATGATGCGGCATTCAGAAAAATTACTCTTTCTCCCGCAGTTTCTGTGAATGTATTTTACACTGCAGCAATTGTCATACAGGGCATATAAGGATTTATTCAAAAATTTATCAACAATCTGAGACTCATAGGTAAGAATTATAATGAAAATATGAGTTGTTCTTTGGGTCACTACAAACAATAGACAAATCCTTATATGCAAGAAAACTCGCTAGGAGTTTTCTAAGTTCTCAGAAACGTCTTCGTTCAATATTGCAATTTCAGTCAATCTAAGGCTAAGTTTCTCCAAAGTTTAAATATGGTATTTTTTTTTTTCCTTTTAGAAGATCCCCATACATTTAAGAGCCCAGTCATAAACATACTGTCCATGTAGGTCTCCTTTACTTTTGACTCCAGCTGTGAGAGAATCCTCAGGTTCCGGAGAGCAATAGTTCACCGTGTGCTGAAGGACACCCTTTGCTACTCCTTTCGAATTCCTGACCTGCGTTATTTAGGGCTCTACATGTGGGCTAATGGTTGCATTCTTTATTGGCACCTAGGGGACCTGCCCTGGAAGCATTGCTCCCTGGGCTCAGTGGTGGCTGTGCCTGCAGGGGTCACTACTAGCTGATAACCGACAATGGGCTTCACTGCTACTGCCAGCAAGGGAATGAAAATGTAAATGAGTTCACAGGTCACTTTATGTCAAGTGGAAAATGAGTAATAGTTTTGTTCCTGTGGGCCGGAGAAAAGCATGCATCATTGATCCCCCAAGCATTAATTTCTCATGATCAATGTAATTGCCTAAAATAATAGTGGGGAAAAGCAATCATTCTAAATGCAAAGTCCAGAGAATGAGTGGGTGAGAGCTGCCCATTTAGAACAGGAGAAAGAATTCCAAAGGAGTAGCAAACGGTGCCCTTTAGCAGCACATGGTGAACTATTGCTCTCTGAAACCTGACGATTCTCTCACAGTTGGAGTCAAAAGTAAAGGAGACCTACCTGGGCAGTATGTTTATGACTGGGCTATTAAATGTATGGGGATCTTCTAAAAGGAAAAAAAAAAGTACCATATTTAAACTTTGGAGAACCTTAGCCTTAGAATGGCTGAAATTACAATATTGAACGAAGACGTTTCTGAGAACTTGGAAAACTCCTAGCGAGTTTTCTTGCATGTAAGGATTTGTCTATTGTATATAGTGATACAAAGAACAACATTTTCATTATAATTCTTACCTATGGGTCTCAGATTGTTGATACATTTTTGAATAAATCCTTATATACCCTGTATGACAACTGCTGCAGTGTAAAATACATTCACAGAAACTGCGGGAGAAAGAGTGATCTTTCTGAATGCTGCATCGTATTTCAAATGACCGCTATGAACTCTGTGAAAAGAAAAGCTGCAGGTCATAGTTTAATCAGTACGGGCGCTGCACAGAAAAGTACAGGAAACCCAGAGCCTACTTAAGACAACTGTCCAGTTCCTAACTGGTCTGTCTCTGAGACCCAGCTGTCAAAGACTCAAGAAATGCTAAAACTGAGAAAATAGAAACATTCTCAAAATAAGAAATAAAAATGATGAAAGAAAGTATAGTAACTATTTGCAAAGAGAAGGATGTGTATTTTGGACCTGGATGGGATTATTAAGTGTTGTAACGTAGTTATGTATCAGGGAGAGAAAAAAATTTATTTGATTCCCCGATAGGGAGGCGAAAGTTAGGAGAACTTTCAGTGCAAGAAAAGGAAAACCTAGGGCAAGGAGATGTGCTAGGAGTAAGGTGTGGTCTGCAAGACTGGCGAGAAGAGAAGGTGAGGGGCAGGAGAGTCGGATATCCAGGTGACATGGGAATATTTGCGAGTAGACAACCTGTGCCCCAGGGCCAAGGGGAAAAGAAATGCTACCTGTGACAGCCAAGTGTTGAAGCCCCTGCTCTCTTCTTACGTATGACAGCCTAGACGCTCCTAAAGTTGGAATCCCTAGGTCTCTCCAATAATTACTGACTTTAACCTTGCCTTGACAATCTAAGTCCCATATTCTGTGCATTTGACCTTATCCTTCTTGAAAACTTTGCTTTAGCTAAAGTATGCTGTTTCTATTTTACAACCAGCCTGGATATGTGACTCCAGTTCATATTCTTTTTTTTTTTTTTCTTGAGACTTGTTGCGATGCCCAGGCTGGAGTGCAGTGGTGCGATCTCGGCTCACTGCAACCTCTGCCTCTCGGGTTCAAGTGAGTCTCCTGCCTCAGCCTCCTGAGGAGCTGGGATTATAAGCACCTGCCACCATGCCTGGGTCATTTTTGTATTTTCAGTAGAGACGGGGTTTCACCATATTGGCCAGGCTGATCTCGAACTCCTGACCTCAAGTGATCCACACAGCTCAGCCTCCCAAGCGCTGGGATTACAGGTGTGAGCCACTGCACCCAGACTTCTTTCTTTTTTAAAAAAATAATTTTACAGTGTCATCTTCACTCTAGGTTGTGTATATGCGTTTGAGCAGAGTCGTACCAATAAGATAAAGATCTGAGTCTTTTCTCGCTCTAGGTTATAAAAGTCATGATCCTAGGCTGGGTGCGGTGGCTCACTTTGGGAGGCCAAGGCGGGCAGATCACAAGGTCAGGAGTTCGAGACCAGCCTGGGGAAATCCTGTCTCTACTAAACATATAAAAATTAGCCAGGCATGGTGGCGGGCACTTGTAGTCCCAGCTACTTGAGAGGCTAAGGCAGGAGAATTGCTTGAACCCGGGAGGCGGAGGTTGCAGTGAGCCGAAATGGCACCATAGCACTCCAGCATGGACAACAGAATGAGACTCCATCTCAAAAAAAAGAAAAAAAAAATAAGTCATGATCCTAATTCAAAGAGCTGTGGAAATCACAGGGAAAGACACACAGAATATGATAGAAAAGGCAATCTTATTAGTGTTGAAAAATGATGAGAAGACGATTTCTAAATTTAAGCTTCAATTAAGAAGCCTAATGAAGAGAAACTCTTGTTTCAGTCATGCATTCAATTAATTTTAATTGAACACCTACTATGTGCCAGGCAACAATATAAATATTGAGACTGTATGTGGTAGATGAAAACAGCTAAGTAAACTTGTGACTTAAAATACATAAAAATGTGTTGTGAAGGAAAAAAAGCATCAGCGTATTGTTTTTTTAAAAATGTTAGATGCGTCATTTTCTTCTGTGTTTGGTACATGATGTGTGAGAACAAAAGTATGTACTCAAACATACTATTGCTCACTGCCTTCCTCCATCTGGATAAGTTCTATTTGCATTTCCCAAGGAAGATCAAATGTCATTTTCTAAATGAAGTGTTTTCTTCCCTATGTTGCATAAAGGCACTGTACCTTCCTGAGGTGCCATTCTCCTTTGGCACATGTTAGAGACCCAGTAAATGCTAACTTCTGGTCCCTCCCTAATTCTTCTCTAATTGTACCATGTAGTAGAAACTAAATGAACAGACAATTTCAAGAACATGTTAATATAGTGAAATTGTATGCTATATTCTGGCTAGATTCCAGTGGTCATGCCTCAGTATAAATTCTGTACATGTAAATCATTCCTGATCGTTTCATTGATTTAGAATGATAAAGATTGTTTCATTTATCAAGAATTATCATTCTTGATAAACCCATGTGTATAAACTACTATACATGTGTATAACAATTTATACACATGAATTCATGTACACCCATATAAATCCATTATGCTTCTAATTAAGTTTTAATTTGTGGGTACATAGTAGGTGTATATTTTTATGGAGTACATGAGATGTTTTGATACGGGCATGCATCTGAAACAAGCACAACATGGAGAATGGCCTTCAATTCTTTTTTAATGACTTTCAAAGGCTCTCAGTATTTCACTGTCTATCCCAAGACCACCATTGTTTCTCTCACTCTCCTTTTCCCTGACTACCTAAGCAATGAACTCTACCTTTTCATCTATGGCCTGGAAAACTTTAAAATAATTTGCACAATTACTCTACACTTTTGTATATGCTTGCAACATGTTTTTAAAACTTAATTGCATTTACTGTTTAGGGTACAGTCTAACACAGTGAAATGGAGACTAAAATGGTCTATGTAACTTACATAGATGTACAGTCATATGCCACATAACGCTGCAGTCAAGGACAGACTGCATATATGTTGGTGATTCCATAGATTACAGGGGAGCTGAAAAATTTCTATCACCTGGTGAAGTTATAGCTATCCTAACATTTAAGGAGAATACCTTTTCTATATTTAGATATGCTTAGATATATAAATACTTCCATTGCGTTACATTTACCTACAGTAATCACCACAGCAACATGCTGAAAATTTTTACAACCTAGGAAAAATAGGATGTACCATATAGCCTAGGTGTGTAGTGGGCTATGCCATCTAGGTCTGTGTAAGTACCCTCTGTGATAGTCATACTATGGCAAAATTGCCTAATGACACAT
Organism: Theropithecus gelada; assembly: GCF_003255815.1. Taxonomy (NCBI): domain Eukaryota; kingdom Metazoa; phylum Chordata; class Mammalia; order Primates; family Cercopithecidae; genus Theropithecus; species Theropithecus gelada. Next base: position 171,318,516 of record NC_037670.1, on the reverse strand, counting down.
TTCTTGGAACATATCTCGGTTCAAGAAACACATGACTTTTCACTATGATGCTCACACGATGACAAATCTCCTAATGACGCAATTCCCAAAATGTATCCCTGGCATTAAGTGACACACAATTGTACATGTTTTATTTTAATCTTTATCTCTTACTGGGAAAACAGTTAAACCCCCTTAAGTTTAATGTTCCTGTGAGATAATTCCCCCCCTGCTATTCTTGTTTCGTTACTCTTCCAAATCAATGTGTCCAGTGATCCCATTTATATTTACTCAAAACACAATAGTCTATTAAAACATTCATCCAGAATGTCAGCCATTTAGTTGCTTACAAGAAGGAGACTTCTACTTCTTTATTTTTCAAGGGGGTATTATACACAGAAGCCTAAATCCCTAAAGGAAAGTCCTGGAAATTGTCCTGAGTAGGAAATATAATACATTAAGTATTCATAACGCTATCTGTTTTCTGATCCCACACTCTTTCAATAGAGAGTATATTTAAAATTTTCCCTCTCTTCGCCAGCACAAGCAGGAAAAGGAGATAATTGCAAATTGCAATGTACAATTGGCTGCAAGCCCAGCTGAAATCCAGTGTGGAAGATAGCACTTTCCCTTTCTTCTAAGGTAGACCTACAGGACATGCTCAGATTCAAGAGGAAAATTCAAGTGATAAAGTGAATAAATAGGAGTAAACAAGATAATTGCAATAGTTAGAGAGGAGCAAATTGATGGCTGTTTTGAAAAAGGGCCTTGTAGATACTTACACAACCATCTTATATTACTATGGTCATGCACTACATAGACTGTAATGAAGGTCAGTGCAGAATATCTCTGAAGGTTTCCTAACTGAATTCTTTACCTCTTCAACTTCATTTTTTTTTATACCAAGGCTATACATAAAATAAAAACAAACAAATGGGAAAGTTAGAAAGCACTGGTTCTAAACCAACTTGTATTACAACTTTTCCTCTGCTAGAATTCTAATGATCTCCTTCATCTATTTCATTTTTAAAATCATTTGTGCTAGGATTGAATGTAAAAGCTGACTTGGAGGGGGAACATTATTAATGGAAAAATAGATCTATACATAATAAGAAGGGCTAAAAATCCATCAGTCATGGCCAGTGTTCTATAAGATATGAATTATCAACCTACTGACTAGTGACTGTTTACTGAGGTAATTAATACATTTGATATTTTGTATTCGTGTTAACTGCCAGAGTCTAGGTGATGATGAATCTATCACAATTATCTCTTACGTTCTACACTGCACAAATTAAACTGCTAACTTAAAAATCAAACAAAAATTACATATTCTATGCAGTACAATCATTGAAATTTTCATAAATCTCTTCCAACTAAAATTAGGGTAGGAGTAATGCATTTTAAAATAATAATTGTAACATGCTCTTAAAAGAATTATTTCTAGGGTTATCTTAAAGTGTACACTTCTGTAATATCTTTGATAAACTTATCATGTTTAAAATTACCCTATTAATTTGAAACGATAAACTATACCATTTTCTGTTTACCTTACGGAGGCACACTGTAGTCATTATGGTGCAAGTAGCTCAAAATGTATACAAAAATAGTTTTCTGGTTAGAAAAGATTTTTGTTTCTAGTGTGTTTCTTTACTCCTATTAGCAGGGCATTGAGTGATTAACTTTTTAAGAGACATTTGTGTGGCATATAAGTAGGTCTTTGTGCTAGGAAAAGTATAAACAGCTTTTAGAGGAAAAATCTTCCAACTACAGGGATAAACAGTCTTAAATCTCCTTGTACATCAGCAAGATTTAGCAAAAGAAGATGAATGTTATCAGCTACTAACAGCAAACTCTTGCCAACAATGCTGAATAATCAAGAGTTGCATCAGGCAGAGGTAGAAGAACACAATGAAGTCGATGATCACAGTGGAGACATGATTAAATCTGTATTATAAGTTTTGCTCAAGTGGGTACCTAAATATATTTTGTCAGGACAAAGACTTACTTCCACTATCCAATGCCAAATAAGGTTGTTTGACATGTCAGAGGAGGTGACAGGTCCAAACACAAATGAGAGTTTTTAAATATCTTTTTTCTTTTCCACTGCAAAAGGTTGTCCACTACTTCCTCTCTCTCTCTCTATTGATACTGGGGAGCTTTGCATGGTTTAAGACAGAGGGTATATTACAAATCAGTGAAGAAATGTGGAATAGTTGATAAATGTTTCTGGGACAATTGAATATATAAAGATGAAAAAAGTAAAGCTAGACTTGGATTTCACATCATATACTAAAATAATTTGGCGTGAATTACAGTGGTTTAAGTGACAGTTTAAAAGAAAGCATAAGAGAGTATAACATTTAAACGAAGAAATGTTTTTCTTGTGAGCAATAAAACACATATCAAAAAAGAAAGTACTGATCAATTAAAGAACTTTGCAAAAAAAACAAAAAGATATAGAAACAACGTGAAAAAGTACAGAATAGGGAAAAATATTTAAAAGTCCACCAGATCCATCAATTACAATATAAAGTTGTCTGCTTCAATAGTTGGAATCTTGCTGTCAAATTCCTGATTGATTAAACAATTTTCTCACAGAAGTAAGAATATTTATGTAAAGAAGTATGCTTTCCTTTGCTTTCTACATTATAGTTCATTGCTTCCCTCAGTGAACTGAAACCATATGCACAGACTTTTTTCATCAATGCATACTTTCCATGTTTAATGAGCCATTAGTGCAGCATTTCCATTACATTGATTGCATTCATTCTGCTCCAGCAAAGCATACATTTCAGAATGTAAAATGTATCCACTGTGTGTCCATTCAATGTTACCTTCTAATTTTATAAAAAATAGTAGCAGTTTCGCTTAATATCCTTTTATTAAACACTAGGAGAAACCAGTGTGTGTTCGATTATGAGTTAACACAATTTTATTTCAAAGGCATATAAATGCAAGAAATAAAATTTCAAAGCAAGAAATATGATTCCAAAGCTTTCTCCTGTATGGAGTAATTTAAGAAAAACAAATGAAATAAGAGTTGGCTTTATCTGAAAATCTTATAACACAAGTTATATGGTATCAAAGCAATAATAGTTGATTATATACAGCTATCAGCAAAAACTAGAAACAAGATATAGGTGTGCCCTACTGCCTTCAATTTACATTTCAATATTTATAACACTATGCTGGAACAGAATAAATACTTTTTATCTGATTATTATTTGCAGTAGCTTATTTCCCTTTTTTTGGTATCTGGCAGTTAACTTTTCCATTGACAAGTTTCTGTTATATGATTATTTTAATAACAGTGCTGGAATTTGCTAGCTTTGTCTCAGGTACTCTACTAGACATGGGGAATAAAAAGATAAATGTGATATCTCCATTTTCAACAAGTTCATAGTCATTTAGGGGCCAGTAAAATTAATAAACAAAGATTTTTGTTCAAAATGTAATTTAATGTTTGATTATATATGATGCACAAGGTATTGTTTTATGCTTGTTACCAATTTTGTAATTGGAATTCATTACAAAACTATATAGAAATTATTTTCCCTAGTTTAATACAAGTAAAAATCACTAGCATTTACTGAATGAATGACAAACGCAATAATTTATGCAAAACGTCATGTCTTATTACTTTTTATTGAACTACAATCTTCTGAGATAGTTTTTTTTAATTATCATCTCATTAAACATGAGAAAACTAGTTTAAACTGCAAGTTGCAGAACTAGTGACATATACACTAAATTATATATATGTGATTCCTAAGTACACATACATTCTACTATAGTTTGGTAACTTTAATCCTTAAAATAGTATTGGTTTTTTGCGATTGGTACTTCTTGAGCAGCAAAAATGCTTATAAGACCACTCATTATATGGTTCTTTTTCTCCATCACCTGCTATTGATTACTCAGATCTAAAATATCCTTGACTATCCATGATGTTTTATTCTACCCAGATATTGTCTTGCTGAAACCAACCTTGAGAGCTAGAAAATTCTATGGTCTGTTCATTTACTTCCAAGAATTCAACAGAAGTAATTTCATTCTCACCGAATATAATAGTCTTAAGCCATCAACATAGATCACCCATCATCTCAGAGGACTGTCACTTACAAGAAACATGTGCTTGCATTTCCTTTAAATAGGTGGCCTGAAGATGAATATTTTTAGGTTCAGAAATTCCTATGATTCTGTCTATAAAAAATTTGTACTTGCAGAATGAAAATAAATCTACTGGACATCTTCTGTCTCTGTGATCTTATGTGTCCTTAGAAATTTAAGAAAAGTCCTCTCTTGTTTCCTTGCGCCGTGCTTTGTAGTTCTCTTTGAAGAGGTCCTTCACATTTCTTGTGATTTGTATTCCTAGGAATTTTACTCTCTGTAGCAATTGTGAATGGGAGTTCACTCATGATTTGGCTCTGTTTGTCTATTACTGGTGTACAGGAATGCTTGTGAGTTTTGCACATTGATTTTGCATCCTGAGACTTTGCTGAAGTTGCTTATCAGCTTAAGGAGATTTAGGGCTGAAGTGACGGGGTTTCCTAAATATACAATCATGTCATCTGCAAACAGGGACAATTTGACTTCCTCTCTTCCTTTCTGAATACCTTTAATTTCTTTCTCTTGCCTGATTGCCCTGGCCAAAACTTCCAATACTATGTTGAATAGGAGTGGTGAGAGAGGGCATCCTTGCCTTGTGTTGGTTTTCAAAGGGAATGCTTCCAACTTTTGCCCATTCAGTATGATATTGGCTGTGGGTTTATCATGAATAGTTCTTATTGTTTTGAGATACTTTCCATCAATACCTAGTGTATTGAGAGTTTTTAGCATGAAGCGGTGTTAAATTTTGTCGAAGGCCTTTTCTGCATCTATTGAGATAATCATGTAGCTTTTGTCATTGGTTCTGTTTATGTGAGGGATTATGTTTATTTATTTGTGAGTGTTGAACCAGCCTTGCATCCCAGGGATGAAGTCAACTTCATCATGGTGGATAAGTTTTTAATGTGCTACTGGATTCGGTTTGCCAGTATTTTATTGAGGATATTTGCATCAATGTTCATCAGGGATATTGGCCTGAAATTTTCTTTTTGTTGTTGTTGTGTTTCTGCCAGGTTTTGGTATCAGGATGATGTAAAAACATTCAATGCTCATGGATAGGAAGAATCAATGTCGTGAAAATGGCCATACTGCCCAAAGTAACTTACAGACTAAATGCTATCTCTATCAAAGCTGCCATTGACTTTCTTCACAGAATTATAAAAACTATTTTAAATTTTATGTGGAAACAAAAAAGAGCCTATATAATCAAGACAATCCAAGGCAAAAAGAGCAAAGCTGGAGGCATCACACTACCTGACTTCAAACTATCTTACAAGGCTACAGTAACCAAAACAGCATGGTACTGGTACCAAAACAGGCATATAGACCAATGGAACAGAACAGAGGCCTCAGAAATAATGCTGCACATCTACAACCATCGGATCTTTGACAAGCCTGACAAAAACAAGCAATGGGGAAAGGATTCCCTATTTAATAAATGGTGTTGGGAAAATTAGCTAGCCATATGCAGAAAACTGAAACTGGACCCCTTCCTTACAGCATATAAAAAATTAAGATGGATTAAGAACTTAAATATAAGACCTAAAACCATAAAAACCCTAGAAGAAAACCTAGGCAATACCATTCAGGATATAGACATGGGCAAACTCTTCATGACTAAAACACCAAAAGCAATAGCAACAAAAGCCAAAATTGACAAATGGGATCTAATTAAACTAAAGAGTTTCTGCACAGCAAAATAAACTATCATCAGAGTGAACAGGCAACCTACAGAATGGGAGAAAAATTTTGCAATCTATCCATCTGACAAAGGGCTAATATCCAGAATCTACAAGCAACTTAAACAAATTTACAAGAAAAAAATCAAACAACCCCATCAAAAAGTGGGTAAAGGATATGAACAGACACTTTCAAAAGAGGACATTTATGTGACCAATAAACATATGAAAAAAAGCTGATCATCATTGGTCATTACAGAAATGCAAATCAAAACCACAATGAGATACCGTCTCATCCCAGTTAGAATGATGATCATTAAAAAGTCAGAAAACAATAGATGCTGGAGAGGATGTGGAGAAATAGGAACTCTTTTACACTGTTGGTGGGACGTAAATTAGTTCAACCATGTGGAAGACAGTGTGGCAATTCTTCAGGGATCGAGAACCAGAAATACCATTTGACCGAGCAATCCTATGACTGGGTATATACTCAAAGGATTATAAATTGTTCTACTGTAAAGACACATGCACAAGTCTGTTTATTGCAGCACTACTCACAATAGCAAAGATCTGGAACCAACACAGATGCCCATCAATGATAGACTGGATAAAGAAAATGTGGCACATATACAATATGGAATACTATGCAGCCATAGAAAAGAATGAGTTCATGTCCTTTGCCGGGACATGGATGAAGCTGGAAACCATCATTCTCAGTAAACTAACACAAGAACAGAAAAACAAACACCACATGTTCTCACTCATAAGTGGGAATTGAACAATGAGAACACACAGACACAGAGAGGGGAACATCACACACCAGAGTCTGTTGGTGGGTGGGGGGGGGGCAAGGGGAGGGAGAGCACTAAGAGAAATACCTAATGTAGATGGCGGGTTGATGGGTTCAGCAAACCACTGTGGCATGTGTATATCTATGTAACAAACCTACATATTCTGTACATGTATCCCAGAACTTAAAAGTATTATAAAAAAAAAAAAAAAAGCCAGGCGCGGTGGCTTACGCCTGTAATTCCAGCACTTTGGGAAGCTGAGGCGGGCGGATCACAAGGTCAGGAGATCGAGACCATCCTGGCTAACATGGTGAAACCCTGTCTCCACTAAAAATACAAAAAATTAGCCGGGCACGGTGGCGGGTGCCTGTAGTCCCAGCTACTTGGGAGGCTGAGGCAGGAGAATGGCAGGAACCCGGGAGGCGGAGCTTGCAGTGAGCCGAGATCACGCCACTGCACTCCAGCCAGGGGGACAGAGCGAGACTCCGTCTCAAAAAAAAAAAAAAAAAAAGTAATTGTCTGCATAAAGAATGGCAAAATCAGGATTCCCAAGGATAGAAAGTTATTAACCATTTATTCTGAATTTTTATAAACATCTTTAAAGAAAGCCAGACCATCTACATGTACCCTCAGATAATATAATTATTTCAGAAAGTTGATAGATGCACATGTTTGCATATTAAGGCAATTATTTTTCTAATGGATTTAGGAAATCTGTATTTTGGGGCCTCTGATACCTAAGGCAAAAATCACTGTTGTTATTGCTTCTCTTGTTAATGCTTCCACGTTTCATCCTTGGAATCATATTAATCATTTCCTGACAGAAGAACACCAATGTTTGCTAAATTCTTCACGTGTCGTATTATTATGTCATTGTTTTCCTCATGTGCTTAGCAAGAATCAATTTACAGTTTAAAAGGACAAAAACAAAAGAAAAACAAAACCCACAGAGCTTTGTGCTCGTATCCTTCACCATGGCTCTGCACCACATAATGGACCTTGAACAGGGAGAAATGTTAAGAATCCTGGATCAGGTCTGTAAGTGCCTCAACATCAAAGCAATAGAAGCGGGAGAACATTCGCCTGTTCCCTTCTTTAAGGGACAAATTAGGAAAACGAGGCTTGAAGATCACAGTTTCAGTTCAACAAATGCATTGTGATATGACTGAGAAAACAAAACAAGAAATTCAAATTTCTTCCCGGAAATCATTATGATGAAATAATGCAAGGGTATTTGTTGCCCCACTTCCACTAGAACCATAGGACATTTGTCTAAATTGACAGCTTTGAAAAGGGTGGTGACGGAAAAGTGACCTGGAGAAGAGAGACAGCTTTCGGATCAGTCAAAAACTCAGGACCATAGAGGTTTACAAAGCAATGTGGAGAAATCAGATGAGAGGTTGTGGCAAAAGCAAAGAACTACACAAATAGAACCTGAAGTACCAATATAGTTCAGAGACATCAGGGGATAAGATCACTGAAGGAGTGTGATCTGAGGTCTGTTTCAGTGCAGGGGAAATGCCCTGGGGCAGAAGCTTGCATGTATCTTGACAATTTCATTTATCCTATCTATCTTAATATCACAATAAAAAATATTTGCCCATAGGCTAGGCGCGGTGGCTCAAGCCTGTAATCCCAGCACTTTGGGAGGCCGAGACGGGTGGATCACGAGGTCAGGAGATCGAGACCATCCTGGCTAACACGGTGAAACCCCGTCTCTACTAAGAAATACAAAAAACTAGCCGGGCGAGGTGGCAGGCGCCTGTAGTCCCAGCTACTCGGGAGGTTGAGGCAGGAGAATGGCGTAAATCCGGGAGGCGGAGCTTGCAGTGAGCCAAGATCCGGTCACTGGACTCCAGCCTGGGCGACAGAACGAGACTCCGTCTCAAAAAAAATATATATATATATATATATATGTATATATATATACTTGCCCATCTAAGCTTTATATATGCTTTGATTGGCTTTCAAAATTGTTTTATCTTTCCTTCTATATATCTTGATATGCAAAGATGAACCTATTATGAAGAAAATGAAGCTTAAGCCTCTCACTTACACAGTCTGCTAAAGGACCTGGGAGGAGCTCTTGCAGTGTGTTCTCATAGCAGGTATTTTCATAAAACTTGCAAAAGTAATATAGTTAAGGATGATTGGCTGTAACCATTGTATTATTCCTGCTTCCTCTCCATCACACTTCCCCTTACGCCTGGTAATGTTGAAATTGCTCCTCTGTCTACCTGCCAGTCTATACAGCATTGCTACATGAATTACACAGTGGGAGATTGCATAATGATAGGAACAAGTCATACGAGGCCCAACATCTGTGTCTTGTGTTGTAAAGAAAAAAACTTTGTAATGTACAATACCACAAGTTAGTTTGTGGAAGCTGTTTCCAACAATCAGATGTATAAAATTGCAAGGAAGGTATTTAATTCAACACCTCACCCAAAGAGTTGTCTTCTATTTGATAATAGAAGTGTATATACAACTATATATTCAAAATTTACTGTTTTAATTGAAGAAAATACATTTTATAAAGCACTTATATACTGTAATGTGAACATACATTTTGGAATGTTTGATTGAAATATAATTGAGAAGTTCAAATTCCTGACTAGGACCTAAATGAAGGCTATTTTCTTTTGGTCAGACTAACATTAATTTATAAAAGTATAGAGAAAATATTTAGATGCAAAATTAACAGAACATGACACAACAAATAAAGATAAGCAATAAAATTAATAGAAATTATTTTAACGTTGAGAACAAATTATAACAAAAAATATCGCAAAGTTATCTTACATCACAAACTTAATTTGCTGTCAAAAATAATTTTTCTGTCTTTATTTTAGGCTTTGTAGGCAACATGGTCTATGTCACCACTATCAAACTCCAGAATCACAGGAGAAAATATCACATGCAATATGCGAAGAAATTCACATAAAAAATTTGGCCCTTGTTTTAAATAATACTAAAACAAGGGATTTATTAAGGAAAAAAAGATAAATAGCAAACAGAATAGCCGGTTGACTTTTTTTGATAATCGAAGTAGAATATTATATGAACTTCTTCATTCAAATGTACTCTTTGCTCATTTGACAAAATACATTAACATCAACAAAGGTAACATAAAACTTTTCATATGCTACTATAAGGAGAGAAAAATTTGTTACAAACTTTAAAAAGCATTTAAAATTAAGGGCTACATCAAATATTATAAACCTTGAAATTTTTGTTGTTGTTGTTGCTGAAACGAATTCTGCCTTTGTCATTCATGCTGCAGTGCAGCAGCACCACCATAGCTCACTGCAGTCTCGAAGTAATGAGTTCAAGGGATCCTCCCAACTCAGTCTCCTGAGTAGCTGGGACTACAGGCATTCCACCATGTCCAGCAAATTTTATTTTATGTTTTTGTAGCAACAGGGTTTTGCTATGTTGCCCAGGCTGATCTCAAACTCCTGACCTCAAGCAATTCTCCTGCCTCAGCCTCCCAACGTGTTGGAATTACAGGCATGAGCTACCATGCCAGTCTTTGAAATATTTTGAAGTGTGTATGTGTGTGTGTGTGTGTATATATATATAAAATATATATATAGGTGTATGTATATATATAGGTATCTATATATACACATATAGATAGTCTCTCTATATAGGTATCTATATATACACATATGTAGTATCTATCTATATAGTTATCTCTATATAAGTATCTATATATACATATATAGTATCTATATACGTATAGTATCTATATATAGTATCTATATATAGTAGCTATATAGTATCTATACCGTATGTATATACAGTATCTATATAGTGTGTATATATAATGTATATATACTCTATATAGTATATATACTATATACACACATATATACAGAAAGATAAATATGTGCATATATATACACATAGGGAGAGAGAGAGAGAAGGAAATTGCTAGGGGTGTTCACAAAGCTGTCAACTATCCTAAACATTTACAAACTTATATGACGTTGCTAATGACAACTTGAGAGCCTAGAGAAAAAATTTTTAAAAATGGCAACTCAAAATGTACACCACCACTTTAGCAGAATGACCAAACTATTTGTTTTTCTAAATTGGTATTTTTAGTCAGGTGCGATGGCAGGTACCCATAATCCCAGATACTCAGGAGCCTGAGCCAGGAGAACTGCTTGTACCTGGGAGGCGGAAGTTGCAGGGAGCTGAGGTCACACCACTGCACTCCAGCCTGGGCAACAAGAGTGAAACTCCGTCTCAAATAAACACATTAATTACTTCAGATTTTTATTGCAAATCATTGTCATAAGAAATGACAATGAAAGAAGATGCAGTCTAAAACTACAGGAACAAAAATATTTATAAAGATGCTTTTTTGCAGGGATTTTGTGAATGCTTGTATTTGCTCTCTTTAAATTATCAATTTTAAATAATTATTTGTTTTCTAATCTAATATTAGGTAAGTGCAAAAGTATTTCAGTTTTTGCGTTGTTGGAATCAGCAGGATGTAGAAAATGCTTTCCAAGAATTCATCAAATCCTGAAGCATGGCTTTTTATGCTACCGGAATAAACAAACTTACTTCTCCTTGGCAATAATGTGTTGATTGTAATGGTGCCCATTTTAATTAATAAAGATGTGTTTGAGCCTAGTTATAAATGATTTTAAATCCACAGACCGAAATTGTAATTACTTCTGCACCAACCTTTTACCTTTAAAGCTCATTATCTATTGCAATTCCAAATATTTTTTTTCTAATAGCCAGTTCCCCAAATTAAGCTTCCTCCACACCTAAAAATGTTATTAAAGCTCAATAATCAAATTTATGTTTTGGATACTTTATTTGAAATGAAGATTTTTTACTTTATATTGCCTCTGTTCCATCAATCCTATAACTATAAATACCTAAGGACCGTTTTATTAAAATATGTCATGAAAATATATTTATATAAATAACATAACAAAAACAATGAACGGGCCGGGCGCGGTGGCTCAAGCCTGTAATCCCAGCACTTTGGGAGGCCGAGACGGGTGGATCACAAGGTCAGGAGATCGAGACCATCCTGGCTAACACAGTGAAACCCCGTCTCTACTAAAAAATACAAAAAACTAGCCGGGCGAGGTGGCGGGCGCCTGTAATCCCAGCTACTACTCGGAGGCTGAGGCAGGAGAATGGTGTAAACCCGGGAGGCGGAGCTTGCAGTGAGCTGAGATCTGGCCACTGCACTCCAGCCTGGGTGACAGAGCGAGACTCCGTCTCAAAAAACAAACAAACAAACAAACAAACAAAAAAAACAATGAACTTTATATTTCTATGCTTTTAAAAATCACAGACAGGGAAGAGGAAATAGTAAAAGCTTTTCTGAGGTTTCCTTAGTCTGGTAGAATTCAGACTCAAGCAGTCGGATATTTTCTGATTCTACAGGGGAATAAAAAGTGTATTTGAAGGAAAAAGAGAGAGAGAGAGAGAAAAGGAAGGAAGGAGGGAAGGAAGGAAGGAGGGAAGGAAGGAAAGAGGGAAGGAAGGAAGGAAGGAAGGAAGGAAGGAAGGAAGGAAGGAAGGA